>NW_026700726.1:0-32471 GCF_030435755.1 Ochotona princeps | reverse complement strand
TGTTGGTGAAGGGCATATTGAAGAAGGATCAGCCGAGTGGTTCTTGTGGGAGAACAACTCCATTTGGCTCACTAACTTCACACACCATCAGGCTTCCAAGCAGCTCTCAAGGAAACTCAGTTTTCACACTCTATGCTTAGTGCCCTTTGAGTGCATTATCTAGGAATGAACCTGGTAGAGCATCCCACACAAACGAATGCTCCACATGCGGGTTTCACATGCCACCAACTCCACATTCACAGGCAACTTCAGCGCCACAGCCGTTTTCAGATAGCCCTCAATGCAAAGGCTCTAGACGCAAATATTGGTGTGAGAGCTAATTCAATCAAGGAAACACTGCATGTTGGTGAAGGGCATATTGAAGAAGGATCAGCCGAGTGGTTCTTGTGGGAGAACAACTCCATTTGGCTCACTAACTTCACACACCATCAGGCTTCCAAGCAGCTCTCAAGGAAACTCAGTTTTCACACTCTATGCTTAGTGCCCTTTGAGTGCCTAGGACTGAAATGAACCTGGGTGAGCATCCCACACAAACGAATGCTCCACATGCGGGTTTCACATGCCACCAACTCCACATTCACAGGCAACTTCAGCGCCACAGCCGTTTTCAGATAGCCCTCAATGCAAAGGCTCTAGACACAAATATTGGTGTGAGAGCTAATTCAATCAAGGAAACACTGCATGTTGGTGAAGGGCATATTGAAGAAGGATCAGCCGAGTGGTTCTTGTGGGAGAACAACTCCATTTGGCTCACTAACTTCACACACCATCAGGCATCCAAGCAGCTCTCAAGGAAACTCAGTTTTCACACTCTATGCTTAGTGCCCTTTGAGTGCCTAGGACTGAAATGAACCTGGGTGAGCATCCCACACAAACGAATGCTCCACATGCGGGTTTCACATGCCACCAACTCCACATTCACAGGCAACTTCAGCGCCACAGCCGTTTTCAGATAGCCCTCAATGCAAAGGCTCTAGACGCAAATATTGGTGTGAGAGCTAATTCAATCAAGGAAACACTGCATGTTGGTGAAGGGCATATTGAAGAAGGATCAGCCGAGCGGTTCTTGTGGGAGAACAACTCCATTTGGCTCACTAACTTCACACACCATCAGGCTTCCAAGCAGCTCTCAAGGAAACTCAGTTTTCACACTCTATGCTTAGTGCCCTTTGAGTGCATTATCTAGGAATGAACCTGGTAGAGCATCCCACACAAACGAATGCTCCACATGCGGGTTTCACATGCCACCAACTCCACATTCACAGGCAACTTCAGCGCCACAGCCGTTTTCAGATAGCCCTCAATGCAAAGGCTCTAGACGCAAATATTGGTGTGAGAGCTAATTCAATCAAGGAAACACTGCATGTTGGTGAAGGGCATATTGAAGAAGGATCAGCCGAGTGGTTCTTGTGGGAGAACAACTCCATTTGGCTCACTAACTTCACGCACCATCAGGCTTCCAAGCAGCTCTCAAGGAAACTCAGTTTTCACACTCTAAGCTTAGTGCCCTTTGAGTGCCTAGGACTGAAATGAAGCTTGGAGAGCATCCCATATAAACGAATGCTCCACATGCGGGTTTCACATGCCACCAACTCCACATTCACAGGCAACTTCAGCGCCATAGCCGTTTTCAGATAGCCCTCAATGCAAAGGCTCTAGACGCAAATATTGGTGTGAGAGCTAATTCAATCAAGGAAACACTGCATGTTGGTGAAGGGCATATTGAAGAAGGATCAGCCGAGTGGTTCTTGTGGGAGAACAACTCCATTTGGCTCACTAACTTCACACACCATCAGGCTTCCAAGCAGCTCTCAAGGAAACTCAGTTTTCACACTCTATGCTTAGTGCCCTTTGAGTGCATTATCTAGGAATGAACCTGGTAGAGCATCCCACACAAACGAATGCTCCACATGCGGGTTTCACATGCCACCAACTCCACATTCTCAGGCAACTTCAGCGCCACAGCCGTTTTCAGATAGCCCTCAATGCAAAGGCTCTAGACACAAATATTGGTGTGAGAGCTAATTCAATCAAGGAAACACTGCATGTTGGTGAAGGGCATATTGAGGAAGGATCCGCCGAGTGGTTCTTGTGGGAGAACAACTCCATTTGGCTCACTAACTTCACACACTATCAGGCTTCCAAGCAGCTCTCAAGGAAACTCAGTTTTCACACTCTATGCTTAGTGCCCTTTGAGTGCATTATCTAGGAATGAACCTAGTAGAGCATCCGACACAAACGAATGCTCCACATGCGGGTTTCACATGCCACCAACTCCACATTCACAGGCAACTTCAGCACCACAGCTGTTTTCAGATAGCCCTCAATGCAAAGGCTCTAGACGCAAATATTGGTGTGAGAGCTAATTTAATCAAGGAAACACTGCATGTTGGTGAAGGGCATATTGAAGAAGGATCAGCCGAGTGGTTCTTGTGGGAGAACAACTCCATTTGGCTCACTAACTTCACACACCATCAGGCTTCCAAGCAGCTCTCAAGGAAACTCAGTTTTCACACTCTATGCTTAGTGCCCTTTGAGTGCATTATCTAGGAATGAACCTGGTAGAACATCCCACGCAAACGAATGCTCCACATGCGGGTTTCAGATGCCACAAACTCCACATTCACAGGCAACTTCAGCGCCACAGCCGTTTTCAGATAGCCCTCAATGCAAAGGCTCTAGACACAAATATTGGTGTGAGAGCTAATTCAATCAAGGAAACACTGCATGTTGGTGAAGGGCATATTGAAGAAGGATCAGCCGAGTGGTTCTTGTGGGAGAACAACTCCATTTGGCTCACTAACTTCACACACCATCAGGCTTCCAAGCAGCTCTCAAGGAAACTCAGTTTTCACACTCTATGCTTAGTGCCCTTTGAGTGCATTATCTAGGAATGAACCTGGTAGAGCATCCCACACAAACGAATGCTCCACATGCGGGTTTCACATGCCACCAACTCCACATTCACAGGCAACTTCAGCGCCACAGCCGTTTTCAGATAGCCCTCAATGCAAAGGCTCTAGACGCAAATATTGGTGTGAGAGCTAATTCAATCAAGGAAACACTGCATGTTGGTGAAGGGCATATTGAAGAAGGATCATCCGAGTGTTTCTTGTGGGAGAACAACTCCATTTGGCTCACTAACTTCACACACCATCAGGCTTCCAAGCAGCTCTCAAGGAAACTCAGTTTTCACACTCTATGCTTAGTGCCCTTTGAGTGCCTAGGACTGAAATGAACCTGGGTGAGCATCCCACACAAACGAATGCTCCACATGCGGGTTTCACATGCCACCAACTCCACATTCACAGGCAACTTCAGCGCCACAGCCGTTTTCAGATAGCCCTCAATGCAAAGGCTCTAGACGCAAATATTCGTGTGAGAGCTAATTCAATCAAGGAAACAATGCATGTTGGTGAAGGGCATATTGAAGAAGGATCAGCCGAGTGGTTCTTGTGGGAGAACAACTCCATTTGGCTCACTAACTTCACACACCATCAGGCTTCCAAGCAGCTCTCAAGGAAACTCAGTTTTCATACTCTATGCTTAGTGCCCTTTGAGTGCATTATCTAGGAATGAACCTGGTAGAACATCCCACACAAACGAATGCTCCACATGCGGGTTTCACATGCCACCAACTCCACATTCACACGCAACTTCAGCGCCACAGCCGTTTTCAGATAGCCCTCAATGCAAAGGCTCTAGACACAAATATTGGTGTGAGAGCTAATTCAATCAAGGAAACACTGCATGTTGGTGAAGGGCATATTGAGGAAGGATCCGCCGAGTGGTTCTTGTGGGAGAACAACTCCATTTGGCTCACTAACTTCACACACTATCAGGCTTCCAAGCAGCTCTCAAGGAAACTCAGTTTTCACACTCTATGCTTAGTGCCCTTTGAGTGCATTATCTAGGAATGAACCTAGTAGAGCATCCGACACAAACGAATGCTCCACATGCGGGTTTCACATGCCACCAACTCCACATTCACAGGCAACTTCAGCACCACAGCTGTTTTCAGATAGCCCTCAATGCAAAGGCTCTAGACGCAAATATTGGTGTGAGAGCTAATTCAATCAAGGAAACACTGCATGTTGGTGAAGGGCATATTGAAGAAGGATCAGCCGAGTGGTTCTTGTGGGAGAACAACTCCATTTGGCTCACTAACTTCACACACCATCAGGCTTCCAAGCAGCTCTCAAGGAAACTCAGTTTTCACACTCTATGCTTAGTGCCCTTTGAGTACCTAGGACTGAAATGAAGCTTGGTGAGCATCCCACACAAACGAATGCTCCACATGCGGGTTTCACATGCCACCAACTCCACATTCTCAGGCAACTTCAGCGCCACAGCCGTTTTCAGATAGCCCTCAATGCAAAGGCTCTAGACGCAAATATTCGTGTGAGAGCTAATTCAATCAAGGAAACACTGCATGTTGGTGAAGGGCATATTGAAGAAGGATCAGCCGAGTGGTTCTTGTGGGAGAACAACTCCATTTGGCTCACTAACTTCACACACCATCAGGCATCCAAGCAGCTCTCAAGGAAACTCAGTTTTCACACTCTATGCTTAGTGCCCTTTGAGTGCATTATCTAGGAATGAACCTGGGAGAACATCCCACACAAACGAATGCTCCACATGCGGGTTTCACATGCCACCAACTCCACATTCTCAGGCAACTTCAGCGCCACAGCCGTTTTCAGATAGCCCTCAATGCAAAGGCTCTAGACACAAATATTGGTGTCAGAGCTAATTCAATCAAGGAAACACTGCATGTTGGAGAAGGGCATATTGAAGAAGGATCAGCCGAGTGGTTCTTGTGGGAGAACAACTCCATTTGGCTCACTAACTTCACACACCATCAGGCTTCCAAGCAGCTCTCAAGGAAACTCAGTTTTCACACTCTATGCTTAGTGCCCTTTGAGTGCATTATCTAGGAATGAACCTGGGTGAGCATCCCACACAAACGAATGCTCCACATGCGGGTTTCACATGCCACCAACTCCACATTCTCAGGCAACTTCAGCGCCACAGCCGTTTTCAGATAGCCCTCAATGCAAAGCCTCTAGACACAAATATTGGTGTCAGAGCTAATTCAATCAAGGAAACACTGCATGTTGGCGAAAGGCATATTGAAGAAGGATCAGCCAAGTGGTTCTTGTGGGAGAACAACTCCATTTGGCTCACTAACTTCACACACCATCAGGCATCCAAGCAGCTCTCAAGGAAACTCAGTTTTCACACTCTATGCTTAGTGCCCTTTGAGTGCCTAGGACTGAAATGAACCTGGGTGAGCATCCCACACATACGAATGCTCCACATGCGGGTTTCACATGCCACCAACTCCACATTCTCAGGCAACTTCAGCGCCACAGCCGTTTTCAGATAGCCCTCAATGCAAAGGCTCTAGACGCAAATATTGGTGTGAGAGCTAATTCAATCAAGGAAACAATGCATGTTGGTGAAGGGCATATTGAAGAAGGATCAGCCGAGTGGTTCTTGTGGGAGAACAACTCCATTTGGCTCACTAACTTCACACACCATCAGGCTTCCAAGCAGCTCTCAAGGAAACTCAGTTTTCATACTCTATGCTTAGTGCCCTTTGAGTGCATTATCTAGGAATGAACCTGGTAGAACATCCCACACAAACGAATGCTCCACATGCGGGTTTCACATGCCACCAACTCCACATTCACAGGCAACTTCAGCGCCACAGCCGTTTTCAGATAGCCCTCAATACAAAGGCTCTAGACACAAATATTGGTGTGAGAGCTAATTCAATCAAGGAAACACTGCATGTTGGTGAAGGGCATATTGAAGAAGGATCAGCTGAGTGGTTCTTGTGGGAGAACAACTCCATTTGGCTCACTAACTTCACACACCATCAGGCTTCCAAGCAGCTCTCAAGGAAACTCAGTTTTCACACTCTATGCTTAGTGCCCTTTGAGTGCATTATCTAGGAATGAACCTGGTAGAGCATCCGACACAAACGACTGCTCCACATGCGGGTTTCACATGCCACCAACTCCACATTCACAGGCAACTTCAGCGCCACAGCTGTTTTCAGATAGCCCTCAATGCAAAGCCTCTAGACGCAAATATTCGTGTGAGAGCTAATTCAATCAAGGAAACACTGCATGTTGGTGAAGGGCATATTGAAGAAGGATCAGCCGAGTGGTTCTTGTGGGAGAACAACTCCATTTGGCTCACTAACTTCACACACCATCAGGCTTCCAAGCAGCTCTCAAGGAAACTCAGTTTTCACACTCTATGCTTAGTGCCCTTTGAGTACCTAGGACTGAAATGAAGCTTGGTGAGCATCAGACACAAACGAATGCTCCACATGCGGGTTTCACATGCCACCAACTCCACATTCTCAGGCAACTTGAGTGCCACAGCCGTTTTCAGATAGCCCTCAATGCAAAGGCTCTAGACGCAAATATTGGTGTGAGAGCTAATTCAATCAAGGAAACACTGCATGTTGGTGAAGGGCATATTGAAGAAGGATCAGCCAAGTGGTTCTTGTGCTAGAAAAACTCCATTTGGCTCACTAACTTCACACACCATCAGGCTTCCAAGCAGCTCTCAAGGAATCTCAGTTTTCACACTCTATGCTTAGTTCCCTTTGAGTGCATTATCTAGGAATGAACCTGGTAGAACATCCCACACAAACGAATGCTCCACATGCGGGTTTCACATGCCACAAACTCCACATTCACAGGCAACTTCAGCGCCACAGCCGTTTTCAGATAGCCCTCAATGCAAAGGCTCTAGACACAAATATTGGTGTCAGAGCTAATTCAATTAAGGAAACACTGCATGTTGGTGAAGGGCATATTGAAGAAGGATCAGCCGAGTGGTTCTTGTGGGAGAACAACTCCATTTGGCTCACTAACTTCACACACCATCAGGATTCCAAGCAGCTCTCAAGGAAACTCAGTTTTCACACTCTATGCTTAGTGCCCCTTGAGTGCATTATCTAGGAATGAACCTGGTAGAGCATCCCACACAAACGAATGCTCCACATTCGGGTTTCACATGCCACCAACTCCACATTCTCAGGCAAATTCAGCGCCACAGCGTTTTCAGATAGCCCTCAATGCAAAGCCTCTAGACACAAATATTGGTGTGAGAGCTAATTCAATCAAGGAAACACTGCATGTTGGTGAAGGGCATATTGAAGAAGGATCCGCCGAGTGGTTCTTGTGGGAGAACAACTCCATTTGGCTCACTAAATTCACACACCCATCAGGCTTCCAAGCAGCTCTCAAGGAAACTCAGTTTTCACACTCTATGCTTAGTGCCCGTTGAGTGCCTAGGACTGAAATGAACCTGGGTGAGCATCCCACACAAACGAATGCTCCACATGCGGGTTTCACATGCCACCAACTCCACATTCACAGGCAACTTCAGCGCCACAGCCGTTTTCAGATAGCCCTCAATTCAAAGGCTCTAGAGGCAAATATTGGTGTGAGAGCTAATTCAATCAAGGAAACACTGCATGTTGGTGAAGGGCATATTGAAGAAGGATCAGCCGAGTGGTTCTTGAGGGAGAACAACTCCATTTGGCTCACTAACTTCACACACCATCAGGCTTCCAAGCAGCTCTCAAGGAAACTCAGTTTTCACACTCTATGCTTAGTGCCCTTTGAGTGCATTATCTAGTAATGAACCTGGTAGAGCATCCCACACAAACGAATGCTCCACATGCGGGTTTCACATGCCACCAACTCCACATTCTCAGGCAACTTCAGCGCCACAGCCGTTTTCAGATAGCCCTCAATGCAAAGGCTCTAGACACAAATATTGGTGTGAGAGCTAATTCAATCAAGGAAACACTGCATGTTGGTGAAGGGCATATTGAAGAAGGATCCGCCGAGTGTTTCTTGTGCTAGAACAACTTCATTTGGCTCACTAAATTCACACACCTTCAGGCATCCAAGCAGCTCTCAAGGAAACTCAGTTTTCACACTCTATGCTTAGTGCCCTTTGAGTGCCTAGGACTGAAATGAACCTGGGTGAGCATCCCACACAAACGAATGCTCCACATGCGGGTTTCACATGCCACCAACTCCACATTCACAGGCAACTTCAGCGCCACAGCCGTTTTCAGATAGCCCTCAATGCAAAGGCTCTAGACGCAAATATTGGTGTGAGAGCTAATTGAATCAAGGAAACACTGCATGTTGGTGAAGGGCATATTGAAGAAGGATCAGCCGAGTGGTTCTTGTGGGAGAACAACTCCATTTGGCTCACTAACTTCACACACCATCAGGCTTCCAAGCAGCTCTCAAGGAAACTCAGTTTTCACACTCTATGCTTAGTGCCCTTTGAGTGCATTATCTAGGAATGAACCTGGTAGAACATCCCACGCAAACGAATGCTCCACATGCGGGTTTCAGATGCCACAAACTCCACATTCACAGGCAACTTCAGCGCCACAGCCGTTTTCAGATAGCCCTCAATGCAAAGGCTCTAGACACAAATATTGGTGTGAGAGCTAATTCAATCAAGGAAACACTGCATGTTGGTGAAGGGCATATTGAAGAAGGATCAGCCGAGTGGTTCTAGTGGGAGAACAACTCCATTTGGCTCATTAACTTCACACACCATCAGGCTTCCAAGCAGCTCTCAAGGAAACTCAGTTTTCACACTCTATGCTTAGTGCCCTTTGAGTGCATTATCTAGGAATGAACCTGGTAGAGCATCCCACACAAACGAATGCTCCACATGCGGGTTTCACATGCCACCAACTCCACATTCACAGGCAACTTCAGCGCCACAGCCATTTTCAGATAGCCCTCAATGCAAAGGCTGTAGACGCAAATATGGGTGTGAGAGCTAATTCAATCAAGGAAACAATGCATGTTGGTGAAGGGCATATTGAAGAAGGATCAGCCGAGTGGTTCTTGTGGGAGAACAACTCCATTTGGCTCACTAACTTCACACACCATCAGGCTTCCAAGCAGCTCTCAAGGAAACTCAGTTTTCACACTCTATGCTTAGTGCCCTTTGAGTGCATTATATAGGAGTGAACCTGGTAGAGCATCCCACACAAACGAATGCTCCACATGCGGGTTTCACATGCCACCAACTCCACATTCACAGGCAACTTCAGCGCCACAGCCGTTTTCAGATAGCCCTCAATGCAAAGGCTCTAGACGCAAATATTGGTGTGAGAGCTAATTCAATCAATGAAACACTGTATGTTGGTGAAGGGCATATTGAAAAAGGATCAGCCAAGTGGATCTTGTGGGAGAACAACTCCATTTGGCTCACTAACTTCACACACCATTAGGCTTCCAAGCAGCTCTCAAGGAAACTCAGTTTTGACACTCTATGCTTAGTGCCCTTTGAGTGAATTATCTAGGAATGAACCTGGTAGAGCATCCCACACAAACGAATGCTCCACATGCGGGTTTCACATGCCACCAACTCCACATTCACAGGCAACTTCAGCGCCACAGCCGTTTTCAGATAGCCCTCAATGCAAAGGCTCTAGACGCAAATATTGGTGTGAGAGCTAATTCAATCAAGGAAACACTGCATGTTGGTGAAGGGCATATTGAAGAAGGATCAGCCAAGTAGATCTTGTGGGAGAACAACTCCATTTGGCTCACTAACTTCACACACCATCAGGCTTCCAGGCAGCTCTCAAGGAAACTCAGTTTTCACACTCTATGCTTAGTGCCCTTTGAGTTCATTATCTAGGAATGAACCTGGTAGAGCATCCCACACAAACGAATGCTCCACATGCGGGTTTCACATGCCACCAACTCCACATTCACAGGCAACTTCAGCGCCACAGCCGTTTTCAGATAGCCCTCAATGCAAAGGCTCTAGACGCAAATCTTGGTGTGAGAGCTAATTCAATCAAGGAAACACTGCATGTTGGTGAAGGGCATATTGAAGAAGGATCAGCCGAGTGGTTCTTGTGGGAGAACAACTCCATTTGGCTCACTAACTTCACACACCATCAGGCTTCCAAGCAGCTCTCAAGGAAACTCAGTTTTCACACTCTGTGCTTAGTGCCCTTTGAGTGCCTAGGACTGAAATGAAGCTTGGTGAGCATCCCACACAAACGAATGCTCCACATGCGGGTTTCACATGCCACCATCTCCACATTCACAGGCGACTTAAACGCCACAGCCATTTTCAGATAGCCCTCAATGCAAAGGCTCTAGACGCAAATATTGGTGTGAGAGCTAATTCAATCAAGGAAACACTGCATGTTGGTGAAGGGCATATTGAAGAAGGATCAGCCGAGTGGTTCTTGTGGGAGAACAACTCCATTTGGCTCACTAACTTCACACACCATCAGGCTTCCAAGCAGCTCTCAAGGAAACTCAGTTTTCACACTCTATGCTTAGTGCCCTTTGAGTGCATTATCTAGGAATGAACCAGGTAGAGCATCCCACACAAACGAATGCTCCACATGCGGGTTTCACATGCCACCAACTCCACATTCACAGGCAACTTCAGCGCCGCAGCCGTTTTCAGATAGCCCTCAATGCAAAGGCTTAGACGCAAATATTGGTGTGAGAGCTAATTCAATCAAGGAAACACTGCATGTTGGTGAAGGGCATATTGAAAAAGGATTAGCCAAGTGGATCTTGTGGGAGAACAACTCCATTTGGCTCACTAACTTCACACACCATCAGGCTTCCAAGCAGCTCTCAAGGAAACTCAGTTTTCACACTCTATGCTTAGTGCCCTTTGAATGCCTAGGACTGAAATGAAGCTTGGTGAGCATCCCACACAAACGAATGCTCCACATGCGGGTTTCACATGCCACCAACTTCACATTCTCAGGCACCTTCAGCGCCACAGCCGTTTTCAGATAGCCCTCAATGCAAAGGCTCTAGACGCAAATATTGGTGTGAGAGCTAATTCAATCAAGGAAACACTGCATGTTGGTGAAGGGCATATTGAAGAAGGATCAGCCGAGTGGTTCTTGTGGGAGAACAACTCTATTTGGCTCACTAACTTCACACACCATCAGGCTTCCAAGCAGCTCTCAAGGAAACTCAGTTTTCACACTCTATGCTTAGTGCCCTTTGAGTGCCTGGGACTGAAATGAAGCTTGGTGAGCATCCCACACAAACGAATGCTCCACATGCGGGTTTCACATGCCACCAACTCCACATTCACAGGCAACTTCAGCGCCGCAGCCGTTTTCAGATAGCCCTCAATGCAAAGGCTCTAGACGCAAATATTGGTGTGAGAGCTAATTCAATCAAGGAAACACTGCATGTTGGTGAAGGGCATATTGAAGAAGGATCAGCCGAGTGGTTCTTGTGGGAGAACAACTCCATTTGGCTCACTAACTTCACACACCATCAGGCTTCCAAGCAGCTCTCAAGGAAACTCAGTTTTCACACTCTATGCTTAGTGCCCTTTGAGTGCATTATCTAGGAATGAACCTGGTAGAGCATCCCACACAAACGAATGCTCCACATGCGGGTTTCACATGCCACCAACTCCACATTCACAGGCAACTTCAGCGCCACAGCCGTTTTCAGATAGCCCTCAATGCAAAGGCTCTAGACGCAAATATTGGTGTGAGAGCTAATTCAATCAAGGAAACACTGCATGTTGGTGAAGGGCATATTGAAGAAGGATCAGCCAAGTGGATCTTGTGGGAGAACAACTCCATTTGGCTCACTAACTTCACACACCATCAGGCTTCCAGGCAGCTCTCAAGGAAACTCAGTTTTCACACTCTATGCTTAGTGCCCTTTGAGTTCATTATCTAGGAATGAACCTGGTAGAGCATCCCACACAAACGAATGCTCCACATGCGGGTTTCACATGCCACCAACTCCACATTCTCAGGCAACTTCAGCGCCACAGCCGTTTTCAGATAGCCCTCAATGCAAAGGCTCTAGACGCAAATATTGGTGTGAGAGCTAATTCAATCAAGGAAACACTGCATGTTGGTGAAGGGCATATTGAAGAAGGATCAGCCAAGTAGATCTTGTGGGAGAACAACTCCATTTGGCTCACTAACTTCACACACCATCAGGCTTCCAGGCAGCTCTCAAGGAAACTCAGTTTTCACACTCTATGCTTAGTGCCCTTTGAGTGCCTAGGACTGAAATGAAGCTTGGTGAGCATCCCACACAAACGAATGCTCCACAAGCGGGTTTCACATGCCACCAACTCCACATTCTCAGGCAACTTCAGCGCCACAGCCGTTTTCAGATAGCCCTCAATGCAAAGGCTCTAGACGCAAATATTGGTGTGAGAGCTAATTCAATCAAGGAAACATTGCATGTTGGTGAAGGGCATATTGAAGAAGGATCAGCCGAGTGGTTCTTCTGGGAGAACAATTCCATTTGGCTCACTAACTTCACACACCATCAGGCTTCCAAGCAGCTCTCAATGAAACTCAGTTTTCACACTCTATGCTTAGTGCCCTTTGAGTGCATTATCTAGGAATGAACCTGGTAGAGCATCCCACACAAACGAATGCTCCACATGCGGGTTTCACATGCCACCAACTCCACATTCACAGGCAACTTCAGCGCCACAGCCGTTTTCAGATAGCCCTCAATGCAAAGGCTCTAGACGCAAATATTGGTGTGAGAGCTAATTCAATCAAGGAAACACTGCATGTTGGTGAAGGGCATATTGAAGAAGGATCAGCCGAGTGGTTCTTGTGGGAGAACAACTCCATTTGGCTCACTAACTTCACACACCATCAGGCTTCCAAGCAGCTCTCAAGGAAACTCAGTTTTCACACTCTATGCTTAGTGCCCTTTGAGTGCATTATCTAGGAATGAACCTGGTAGAGCATCCCACACAAACGAATGCTCCACATGCGGGTTTCACATGCCACCAACTCCACATTCTCATGCAACTTCAGCGCCACAGCCGTTTTCAGATAGCCCTCAATGCAAAGGCTCTAGACGCAAATATTGGTGTGAGAGCTAATTCAATCAAGGAAACACTGCATGTTGGTGAAGGGCATATTGAAGAAGGATCAGCCGAGTGGTTCTTGTGGGAGAACAACTCCATTTGGCTCACTAACTTCACACACCATCAGGCTTCCAAGCAGCTCTCAAGGAAACTCAGTTTTCACACTCTATGCTTAGTGCCCTTTGATTGCCTAGGACTGAAATGAAGCTTGGTGAGCATCCCACACAAACGAATGCTCCACATGCGGGTTTCACATGCCACCAACTCCACATTCACAGGCAACTTCAGCGCCACAGCCATTTTCAGATAGCCCTCAATGCAAAGGCTGTAGACGCAAATATGGGTGTGAGAGCTAATTCAATCAAGGAAACACTGCATGTTGGTGAAGGGCATATTGAAGAAGGATCAGCCGAGTGGTTCTTGTGGGAGAACAACTCCATTTGGCTCACTAACTTCACACACCATCAGGCTTCCAAGCAGCTCTCAAGGAAACTCAGTTTTCACACTCTATGCTTAGTGCCCTTTGAGTGCATTATATAGGAGTGAACCTGGTAGAGCATCCCACACAAACGAATGCTCCACATGCGGGTTTCACATGCCACCAACTCCACATTCACAGGCAACTTCAGCGCCACAGCCGTTTTCAGATAGCCCTCAATGCAAAGGCTCTAGACGCAAATATTGGTGTGAGAGCTAATTCAATCAATGAAACACTGTATGTTGGTGAAGGGCATATTGAAAAAGGATCAGCCAAGTGGATCTTGTGGGAGAACAACTCCATTTGGCTCACTAACTTCACACACCATTAGGCTTCCAAGCAGCTCTCAAGGAAACTCAGTTTTGACACTCTATGCTTAGTGCCCTTTGAGTGCATTATCTAGGAATGAACCTGGTAGAGCATCCCACACAAACGAATGCTCCACATGCGGGTTTCACATGCCACCAACTCCACATTCACAGGCAACTTCAGCGCCACAGCCGTTTTCAGATAGCCCTCAATGCAAAGGCTCTAGACGCAAATATTGGTGTGAGAGCTAATTCAATCAAGGAAACACTGCATGTTGGTGAAGGGCATATTGAAGAAGGATCAGCCAAGTAGATCTTGTGGGAGAACAACTCCATTTGGCTCACTAACTTCACACACCATCAGGCTTCCAGGCAGCTCTCAAGGAAACTCAGTTTTCACACTCTATGCTTAGTGCCCTTTGAGTTCATTATCTAGGAATGAACCTGGTAGAGCATCCCACACAAACGAATGCTCCACATGCGGGTTTCACATGCCACCAACTCCACATTCACAGGCAACTTCAGCGCCACAGCCGTTTTCAGATAGCCCTCAATGCAAAGGCTCTAGACGCAAATCTTGGTGTGAGAGCTAATTCAATCAAGGAAACACTGCATGTTGGTGAAGGGCATATTGAAGAAGGATCAGCCGAGTGGTTCTTGTGGGAGAACAACTCCATTTGGCTCACTAACTTCACACACCATCAGGCTTCCAAGCAGCTCTCAAGGAAACTCAGTTTTCACACTCTGTGCTTAGTGCCCTTTGAGTGCCTAGGACTGAAATGAAGCTTGGTGAGCATCCCACACAAACGAATGCTCCACATGCGGGTTTCACATGCCACCAACTCCACATTCACAGGCAACTTCAGCGCCACAGCCGTTTTCAGATAGCCCTCAATGCAAAGGCTGTAGACGCAAATATTGGTGTGAGAGCTAATTCAATCAAGGAAACACTGCATGTTGGTGAAGGGCATATTGAAGAAGGATCAGCCGAGTGGTTCTTGTGGGAGAACAACTCCATTTGGCTCACTAACTTCACACACCATCAGGCTTCCAAGCAGCTCTCAAGGAAACTCAGTTTTCACACTCTATGCTTAGTGCCCTTTGAGTGCATTATCTAGGAATGAACCAGGTAGAGCATCCCACACAAACGAATGCTCCACATGCGGGTTTCACATGCCACCAACTCCACATTCACAGGCAACTTCAGCGCCGCAGCCGTTTTCAGATAGCCCTCAATGCAAAGGCTTAGACGCAAATATTGGTGTGAGAGCTAATTCAATCAAGGAAACACTGCATATTGGTGAAGGGCATATTGAAAAAGGATTAGCCAAGTGGATCTTGTGGGAGAACAACTCCATTTGGCTCACTAACTTCACACACCATCAGGCTTCCAAGCAGCTCTCAAGGAAACTCAGTTTTCACACTCTATGCTTAGTGCCCTTTGAATGCCTAGGACTGAAATGAAGCTTGGTGAGCATCCCACACAAACGAATGCTCCACATGCGGGTTTCACATGCCACCAACTTCACATTCTCAGGCACCTTCAGCGCCACAGCCGTTTTCAGATAGCCCTCAATGCAAAGGCTCTAGACGCAAATATTGGTGTGAGAGCTAATTCAATCAAGGAAACACTGCATGTTGGTGAAGGGCATATTGAAGAAGGATCAGCCGAGTGGTTCTTGTGGGAGAACAACTCTATTTGGCTCACTAACTTCACACACCATCAGGCTTCCAAGCAGCTCTCAAGGAAACTCAGTTTTCACACTCTATGCTTAGTGCCCTTTGAGTGCCTGGGACTGAAATGAAGCTTGGTGAGCATCCCACACAAACGAATGCTCCACATGCGGGTTTCACATGCCACCAACTCCACATTCACAGGCAACTTCAGCGCCGCAGCCGTTTTCAGATAGCCCTCAATGCAAAGGCTCTAGACGCAAATATTGGTGTGAGAGCTAATTCAATCAAGGAAACACTGCATGTTGGTGAAGGGCATATTGAAGAAGGATCAGCCGAGTGGTTCTTGTGGGAGAACAACTCCATTTGGCTCACTAACTTCACACACCATCAGGCTTCCAAGCAGCTCTCAAGGAAACTCAGTTTTCACACTCTATGCTTAGTGCCCTTTGAGTGCATTATCTAGGAATGAACCTGGTAGAGCATCCCACACAAACGAATGCTCCACATGCGGGTTTCACATGCCACCAACTCCACATTCACAGGCAACTTCAGCGCCACAGCCGTTTTCAGATAGCCCTCAATGCAAAGGCTCTAGACGCAAATATTGGTGTGAGAGCTAATTCAATCAAGGAAACACTGCATGTTGGTGAAGGGCATATTGAAGAAGGATCAGCCAAGTGGATCTTGTGGGAGAACAACTCCATTTGGCTCACTAACTTCACACACCATCAGGCTTCCAGGCAGCTCTCAAGGAAACTCAGTTTTCACACTCTATGCTTAGTGCCCTTTGAGTTCATTATCTAGGAATGAACCTGGTAGAGCATCCCACACAAACGAATGCTCCACATGCGGGTTTCACATGCCACCAACTCCACATTCACAGGCAACTTCAGCGCCACAGCCGTTTTCAGATAGCCCTCAATGCAAAGGCTCTAGACGCAAATATTGGTGTGAGAGCTAATTCAATCAAGGAAACACTGCATGTTGGTGAAGGGCATATTGAAGAAGGATCAGCCAAGTAGATCTTGTGGGAGAACAACTCCATTTGGCTCACTAACTTCACACACCATCAGGCTTCCAGGCAGCTCTCAAGGAAACTCAGTTTTCACACTCTATGCTTAGTGCCCTTTGAGTGCCTAGGACTGAAATGAAGCTTGGTGAGCATCCCACACAAACGAATGCTCCACAAGCGGGTTTCACATGCCACCAACTCCACATTCTCAGGCAACTTCAGCGCCACAGCCGTTTTCAGATAGCCCTCAATGCAAAGGCTCTAGACGCAAATATTGGTGTGAGAGCTAATTCAATCAAGGAAACATTGCATGTTGGTGAAGGGCATATTGAAGAAGGATCAGCCGAGTGGTTCTTCTGGGAGAACAATTCCATTTGGCTCACTAACTTCACACACCATCAGGCTTCCAAGCAGCTCTCAATGAAACTCAGTTTTCACACTCTATGCTTAGTGCCCTTTGAGTGCATTATCTAGGAATGAACCTGGTAGAGCATCCCACACAAACGAATGCTCCACATGCGGGTTTCACATGCCACCAACTCCACATTCACAGGCAACTTCAGCGCCACAGCCGTTTTCAGATAGCCCTCAATGCAAAGGCTCTAGACGCAAATATTGGTGTGAGAGCTAATTCAATCAAGGAAACACTGCATGTTGGTGAAGGGCATATTGAAGAAGGATCAGCCGAGTGGTTCTTGTGGGAGAACAACTCCATTTGGCTCACTAACTTCACACACCATCAGGCTTCCAAGCAGCTCTCAAGGAAACTCAGTTTTCACACTCTATGCTTAGTGCCCTTTGAGTGCATTATCTAGGAATGAACCTGGTAGAGCATCCCACACAAACGAATGCTCCACATGCGGGTTTCACATGCCACCAACTCCACATTCACAGGCAACTTCAGCGCCACAGCCGTTTTCAGATAGCCCTCAATGCAAAGGCTCTAGACGCAAATCTTGGTGTGTTAGCTAATTCAATCAAGGAAACACTACATGTTGGTGAAGGGCATATTGAAGAAGGATCAGCCGAGTGGTTCTTGTGGGAGAACAACTCCATTTGGCTCACTAACTTCACACACCATCAGGCTTCCAAGCAGCTCTCAAGGAAACTCAGTTTTCACACTCTGTGCTTAGTGCCCTTTGAGTGCCTAGGACTGAAATGAAGCTTGGTGAGCATCCCACACAAACGAATGCTCCACAAGCGGGTTTCACATGCCACCAACTCCACATTCACAGGCAACTTCAGCGCCACAGCCATTTTCAGATAGCCCTCAATGCAAAGGCTCTAGACGCAAATATTGGTGTGAGAGCTAATTCAATCAAGGAAACACTGCATGTTGGGGAAGGGCATATTGAAGAAGGATCAGCCGAGCGGTTCTTGTGGGAGAACAACTCCATTTGGCTCACTAACTTCACACACCATCAGGCTTCCAAGCAGCTCTCAAGGAAACTCAGTTTTCACACTCTATGCTTAGTGCCCGTTAAGTGCATTATATAGGAATGAACCTGTAGAGCATCCCACATAAACGAATGCTCCACATGCGGGTTTCACATGCCACCAACTCCACATTCTCAGGCAAATTCAGCGCCAAAGCCATTTTCAGATAGCCCTCAATGCAAAGGCTCTAGACGCAAATCTTGGTGTGAGAGCTAATTCAATCAAGGAACACTGCATGTTGGTGAAGGGCATATTGAAGAAGGATCAGCCGAGTGGTTCTTGTGGGAGAACAACTCCATTTGGCTCACTAACTTCACACACCATCAGGCTTCAAGCAGCTCTCAAGGAAACTCAGTTTTCACACTCTATGCTTAGTGCCCTTTGAGTGCCTAGGACTGAAATGAAGCTTGGTGAGCATACCACACAAACGAATGCTCCACATGCGGGTTTCACATGCCACCAACTCCACATTCACAGGCAACTTCAGCGCCACAGCCATTTTCAGATAGCTCTTAATGCAAAGGCTCTAGACGCAAATATTGGTGTGAGAGCTAATTCAATCAAGGAAACACTGCATGTTGGTGAAGGGCATATTGAAGAAGGATCAGCCGAGCGGTTCTTGTGGGAGAACAACTCCATTTGGCTCACTAACTTCACACACCATCAGGCTTCCAAGCAGCTCTCAAGGAAACTCAGTTTTCACACTCTATGCTTAGTGCCCTTTCACTGCATTATATATGAACGAACCTGGTAGAGCATCCCACACAAACGAATGCTCCACATGCGGGTTTCACATGCCACCAACTCCACATTCACAGGCAACTTCAGCGCCACAGCCGTTTTCAGATAGCCCTCAATGCAAAGGCTCTAGACGCAAATATTGGTGTGAGAGCTAATTCAATCAAGGAAACACTGCATGTTGGTGAAGGGCATATTGAAGAAGGATCAGCCGAGTGGTTCTTGTGGGAGAACAACTCCATTTGGCTCACTAACTTCACACACCATCAGGCTTCCAAGCAGCTCTCAAGGAAACTCAGTTTTCACACTCTATGCTTAGTGCCCTTTGAGTGCATTATCTAGGAACGAACCTGGTAGAGCATCCCACACAAACGAATGCTCCACATGCGGGTTTCACATGCCACCAACTCCACAATCACAGGCAACTTCAGCGCCACAGCCGTTTTCAGATAGCCCTCAATGCAAAGGCTCTAGACACAAATATTGGTGTGAGAGCTAATTCAATCAAGGAAACACTGCATGTTGGTGAAGGGCATATTGAAGAAGGATCAGCCGAGTGGTTCTTGTGGGAGAACAACTCCATTTGGCTCACTAACTTCACACACCATCAGGCTTCCCAGCAGTTCTCAAGGAAACTCAGTTTTCACACTCTATGCTTAGTGCCCTTTGAGTGACTAGGACTGAAATGAAGCTTGGTGAGCATCCCACACAAACGAATGCTCCACAAGCGGGTTTCACATGCCACCAACTCCACATTCTCATGCAACTTCAGCGCCACAGCCGTTTTCAGATAGCCCTCAATGAAAAGGCTCTAGACGCAAATATTGGTGTGAGAGCTAATTCAATCAAGGAAACACTGCATGTTGCTGAAGGGAATATTGAAGAAGGATCAGCCGAGTGGTTCTTGTGGGAGAACAACTCCATTTGGCTCACTAACTTCACACACCATCAGGCTTCCAAGCAGCTCTCAAGGAAACTCAGTTTTCACACTCTATGCTTAGTGCCCTTTGAGTGCATTATCTAGGAATGAACCGGGTAGAGCATCCCACACAAACGAATGCTCCACATGTGGGTTTCACATGCCACCAACTCCACATTCACAGGCAACTTCAGCGCCACAGCCGTTTTCAGATAGCCCTCAATGCAAAGGCTCTAGACGCAAATATTGGTGTGAGAGCTAATTCAATCAAGGAAACACTGCATGTTGGTGAAGGGCATATTGAAGAAGGATCAGCCGAGTGGTTCTTGTGGGAGAACAACTCCATTTAGCTCACTAACTTCACACACCATCAGGCTTCCAAGCAGCTCTCAAGGAAACTCAGTTTTCACACTCTATGCTTAGTGCCCTTTGAGTGCATTATCTAGGAACGAACCTGGTAGAGCATCCCACACAAACGAATGCTCCACATGCGGGTTTCACATGCCACCAACTCCACAATCACAGGCAACTTCAGCGCCACAGCCGTTTTCAGATAGCCCTCAATGCAAAGGCTGTAGACGCAAATATTGGTGTGAGAGCTAATTCAATCAAGGAAACACTGCATGTTGGTGAAGGGCATATTGAAAAAGGATCAGCCGAGTGGATCTTGTGGGAGAACAACTCCATTTGGCTCACTAACTTCACACACCATCAGGCTTCCAAGCAGCTCTCAAGGAAACTCAGTTTTCACACTCTATGCTTAGTGCCCTTTGAGTGCCTAGGACTGAAATGAAGCTTGGTGAGCATCCCACACAAACGAATGCTCCACATGTGGGTTTCACATGCCACCAACTCCACATTCACAGGCAACTTCAGCGCCACAGCCGTTTTCAGATAGCCCTCAATGCAAAGGCTCTAGACGCAAATATTGGTGTGAGAGCTAATTCAATCAAGGAAACACTGCATGTTGGTGAAGGGCATATTGAAGAAGGATCAGCCGAGTGGTTCTTGTGGGAGAACAACTCCATTTGGCTCACTAACTTCACACACCATCAGGCTTCCAAGCAGCTCTCAAGGAAACTCAGTTTTCACACTCTATGCTTAGTGCCCTTTGAGTGCATTATCTAGGAACGAACCTGGTAGAGCATCCCACACAAACGAATGCTCCACATGCGGGTTTCACATGCCACCAACTCCACATTCTCATGCAACTTCAGCGCCACAGCCGTTTTCAGATAGCCCTCAATGCAAAGGCTCTAGACGCAAATATTGGTGTGAGAGCTAATTTAATCAAGGAAACACAACATGTTGGTGAAGGGCATATTGAAGAAGGATCAGCCGAGTGGTTCTTGTGGGAGAACAACTCCATTTGGCTCACTAACTTCACACAGCATCAGGCTTCCAAGCAGCTCTCAAGGAAACTCAGTTTTCACACTCTATGCTTAGTGCCCTTTGAGTGCCTAGGACTGAAATGAAGCTTGGTGAGCATCCCACACAAACGAATGCTCCACATGCGGATTTCACATGCCACCAACTCCACATTCACAGGCAACTTCAGCGCCACAGCCGTTTTCAGATAGCCCTCAATGCAAAGGCTCTAGACGCAAATATTGGTGTGAGAGCTAATTCAATCAAGGAAACACTGCATGTTGGTGAAGGGCATATTGAAGAAGGATCAGCCGAGTGGTTCTTGTGGGAGAACAACTCCATTTGGCTCACTAACTTCACACACCATCAGGCTTCCAAGCAGCTCTCAAGGAAACTCAGTTTTCACACTCTATGCTTAGTGCCCTTTGAGTGCCTAGGGCTGAATTGAAGCTTGGTGAGCATCCCACACAAACGAATGCTCCACAAGCGGGTTTCACATGCCACCAACTCCACATTCTCAGGCAACTTCAGCGCCACAGCCGTTTTCAGATAGCCCTCAATGCAAAGGCTCTAGACGCAAATATTGGTGTGAGAGCTAATTCAATCAAGGAAACACTGCATGTTGGTGAAGGGCATATTGAAGAAGGATCAGCCGAGTGGTTCTTGTGGGAGAACAACTCCATTTGGCTCACTAACTTCACACAGCATCAGGCTTCCAAGCAGCTCTCAAGGAAACTCAGTTTTCACACTCTATGCTTAGTGCCCTTTGAGTGCATTATCTAGGAATGAACCTGGTAGAGCATCCCACACAAACGAATGCTCCACATGCGGGTTTCACATGCCACCAACTCCACATTCTCAGGCAACTTCAGCGCCACAGCCGTTTTCAGATAGCCCTCAATGCAAAGGCTCTAGACGCAAATATTGGTGTGAGAGCTAATTCAATCAAGGAAACACAGCATGTTGGTGAAGGGCATATTGAAGAAGGATCAGCCGAGCGGCTCTTGTGGGAGAACAACTCCATTTGGCTCACTAACTTCACACACCATCAGGCTTCCAAGCAGCTCTCAAGGAAACTCAGTTTTCACACTCTATGCTTAGTGCCCTTTGAGTGCATTATCTAGGAATGAACCTGGTAGAGCATCCCACACAAACGGATGCTCCACATGCGGGTTTCACATGCCACCAACTCCACATTCTCATGCAACTTCAGCGCCACAGCCGTTTTCAGATATCCCTCAATGCAAAGGCTCTAGACGCAAATATTGGTGTGAGAGCTAATTTAATCAAGGAAACACAACATGTTGGTGAAGGGCATATTGAAGAAGGATCAGCCGAGTGGTTCTTGTGGGAGAACAACTCCATTTGGCTCACTAACTTCACACACCATCAGGCTTCCAAGCAGCTCTCAAGGAAACTCAGTTTTCACACTCTATGCTTAGTGCCCTTTGAGTGCATTATCTAGGAATGAACCTGGTAGAGCATCCCACACAAACGAATGCTCCACATGCGGGTTTCACATGCCACCAACTCCACATTCACAGGCAACTTCAGCGCCACAGCCGTTTTCAGATAGCCCTCAATGCAAAGGCTGTAGACGCAAATATTGGTGTGAGAGCTAATTCAATCAAGGAAACACTGCATGTTGGTGAAGGGCATATTGAAAAAGGATCAGCCAAGTGGATCTTGTGGGAGAACAACTCCATTTGGCTCACTAACTTCACACACCATCAGGCTTCCAAGCAGCTCTCAAGGAAACTCAGTTTTCACACTCTATGCTTAGTGCCCTTTGAGTGCCTAGGACTGAAATGAAGCTTGGTGAGCATCCCACACAAACGAATGCTCCACATGCGGGTTTCACATGCCACCAACTCCACATTCACAGGCAACTTCAGCGCCACAGCCGTTTTCAGATATCCCTCAATGCAAAGGCTCTAGACGCAAATATTGGTGTGAGAGCTAATTCAATCAAGGAAACACTGCATGTTGGTGAAGGGCATATTGAAGAAGGATCAGCCGAGTGGTTCTTGTGGGAGAACAACTCCATTTGGCTCACTAACTTCACACACCATCAGGCTTCCAAGCAGCTCTCAAGGAAACTCAGTTTTCACACTCTATGCTTAGTGCCCTTTGAATGCCTAGGACTGAAATGAAGCTTGGTGAGCATCCCACACAAACGAATGCTCCACATGCGGGTTTCACATGCCACCAACTCCACATTCACAGGCAACTTCAACGCCACAGCCGTTTTCAGATATCCCTCAATGCAAAGGCTGTAGACGCAAATATTGGTGTGAGAGCTAATTCAATCAATGAAACACTGCATGTTGGTGAAGGGCATATTGAAGAAGGATCAGCCGAGTGGTTCTTGTGGGAGAACAACTCCATTTGGCTCACTAACTTCACACACCATCAGGCTTCCAAGCAGCTCTCAAGGAAACTCAGTTTTCACACTCTATGCTTAGTGCCCTTTGAGTGCATTATCTAGGAATGAACCTGGTAGAGCATCCCACACAAACGAATGCTCCACAAGCGGGTTTCACATGCCACCAACTCCACATTCTCATGCAGCTTCAGCGCCACAGCCGTTTTCAGATAGCCCTCAATGCAATGGCTCTAGACGCAAATATTGGTGTGAGAGCTAATTCAATCAAGGAAACACTGCATGTTGGGGAAGGGCATATTGAAAAAGGATCAGCCAAGTGGATCTTGTGGGAGAACAACTCCATTTGGCTCACTAACTTCACACAGCATCAGGCTTCCAAGCAGCTCTCAAGGAAACTCAGTTTTCACACTCTATGCTTAGTGCCCTTTGAGTGCCTAGGAATGAAATGAAGCTTGGTAGAGCATCCCACACAAACGAATGCTCCACATGCGGGTTTCACATGCCACCAACTCCACATTCTCATGCAACTTCAGCGCCACAGCCGTTTTCAGATAGCTCTCAATGAAAAGGCTCTAGACGCAAATATTGGTGTGAGAGCTAATTCAATCAAGGAAACACTGCATGTTGGTGAAGGGCATATTTAAGAAGGATCAGCCGAGTGGTTCTTGTGGGAGAACAACTCCATTTGGCTCACTAACTTCACACACCATCAGGCTTCCAAGCAGCTCTCAAGGAAACTCAGTTTTCACACTCTATGCTTAGTGCCCTTTGAGTGCATTATCTAGGAATGAACCTGGTAGAGCATCCAACACAAACGAATGCTCCACAAGCGGGTTTCACATGCCACCAACTCCACATTGTCATGCAACTTCAGCGCCACAGCCGTTTTCAGATAGCCCTCAATGCAAAGGCTCTAGACGCAAATATTGGTGTGAGAGCTAATTTAATCAAGGAAACAAAACATGTTGGTGAAGGGCATATTGAAGAAGGATCAGCCGAGTGGTTTTTGTGGGAGAACTACTCCATTTGGCTCACTAACTTCACACAGCATCAGGCTTCCAAGCAGCTCTCAAGGAAACTCAGTTTTCACACTCTATGCTTAGTGCCCTTTGAGTGCATTATCTAGGAGTGAACCTGGTAGAGCATCCCACACAAACCAATGCTCCACATGCGGGTTTCACATGCCACCAACTCCACATTCACAGGCAACTTCAGCGCCACAGCCGTTTTCAGATAGCCCTCAATGCAAAGGCTCTAGAGGCAAATATTGGTGTGAGAGCTAATTCAATCAATGAAACACTGCATGTTGGTGAAGGGCATATTGAAAAAGGATCAGCCAAGTGGATCTTGTGGGAGAACAACTCCATTTGGCTCACTAACTTCACACACCATCAGGCTTCCAAGCAGCTCTCAAGGAAACTCAGTTTTCACACTCTATGCTTAGTTCCCTTTGAGAGCCTAGGACTGAAATGAAGCTTGGTGAGCATCCCACACAAACGAATGCTCCACATGCGGGTTTCACATGCCACCAACTCCACATTCTCAGGCAACTTCAGCGCCACAGCCGTTTTCAGATAGCCCTCAATGCAAAGGCTCTAGACGCAAATATTGGTGTGAGAGCTAATTCAATCAAGGAAACACTGCATGTTGGTGAAGGGCATATTGAAGAAGGATCAGCCGAGTGGTTCTTGTGGGAGAACAACTCCATTTGGCTCACTAACTTCACACACCATCAGGCTTCCAAGCAGCTCTCAAGGAAACTCAGTTTTCACACTCTATGCTTAGTGCCCTTTGAGTGCATTATCTAGGAATGAACCTGGTAGAGCATCCCACACAAACGAATGCTCCACAAGCGGGTTTCACATGCCACCAACTCCACATTCTCATGCAACTTCAGCGCCACAGCCGTTTTCAGATAACCCTCAATGCAAAGGCTCTAGACGCAAATATTGGTGTGAGAGCTAATTTAATCAAGGAAACACAACATGTTGGTGAAGGGCATATTGAAGAAGGATCAGCCGAGTGCTTCTTGTGGGAGAATTACTCCATTTGGCTCACTAACTTCACACACCATCAGGCTTCCAAGCAGCTCTCAAGGAAACTCAGTTTTCACACTCTATGCTTAGTGCCCTTTGAGTGCATTATCTAGGAATGAACCTGGTAGAGCATCCCACACAAACGAATGCTCCACATGCGGGTTTCACATGCCACCAACTCCACATTCACAGGCAACTTCAGCGCCACAGCCGTTTTCAGATAGCCCTCAATGCAAAGGCTCTAGACGCAAATATTGGTGTGAGAGCTAATTCAATCAAGGAAACACTGCATGTTGCTGAAGGGCATATTGAAGAAGGATCAGCCGAGTGGTTCTTGTGGGAGAACAACTCCATTTGGCTCACTAACTTCACACACCATCAGGCTTCCAAGCAGCTCTCAAGGAAACTCAGTTTTCACACTCTATGCTTAGTGCCCTTTGAGTGCATTATCTAGGAACGAACCTGGTAGAGCATCCCACACAAACGAATGCTCCACAAGCGGGTTTCACATGCCACCAACTCCACATTCTTAGGCAACTTCAGCGCCACAGCCGTTTTCAGATAGCCCTCAATGCAAAGGCTCTAGACGCAAATATTGGTGTGAGAGCTAATTCAATCAAGGAAACACTGCATGTTGGTGAAGGGCATATTGAAGAAGGATCAGCCGAGTGGTTCTTGTGGGAGAACAACTCCATTTGGCTCACTAACTTCACACACCATCAGGCTTCCAAGCAGCTCTCAAGGAAACTCAGTTTTCACACTCTGTGCTTAGTGCCCTTTGAGTGAATTATCTAGGAGTGAACCTGGTAGAGCATCCCACACAAATGAATGCTCCACATGCGGGTTTCACATGCCACCAACTCCACATTCTCAGGCAAATTCAGCGCCACAGCCGTTTTCAGATAGCCCTCAATGCAAAGGCTCTAGACGCAAATATTGGTGTGAGAGCTAATTCAATCAAGGAAACACTGCATGTTGGTGAAGGGCATATTGAAGAAGGATCAGCCGAGTGGTTCTTGTGGGAGAACAACTCCATTTGGCTCACTAACTTCACACACCATCAGGCTTCCAAGCAGCTCTCAAGGAAACTCAGTTTTCACACTCTATGCTTAGTGCCCTTTGAGTGCATTATCTAGGAATGAACCTGGTAGAGCATCCCACACAAACGAATGCTCCACAAGCGGGTTTCACATGCCACCAACTCCACATTGTCAGGTACTTCAGCGCCACAGCCGTTTTCAGATAGCCCTCAATGCAAAGGCTCTAGACGCAAATATTGGTGTGAGAGCTAATTTAATCAAGGAAACGCAACATGTTGGTGAAGGGCATATTGAAGAAGGATCAGCCGAGTGGTTCTTGTGGGAGAACAACTCCATTTGGCTCACTAACTTCACACACCATCAGGCTTCCAAGCAGCTCTCAAGGAAACTCAGTTTTCACACTCTATGCTTAGTGCCCTTTGAGTGCCTAGGACTGAAATGAAGCTTGGTGAGCATCCCACACAAACGAATGCTCCACATGCGGGTTTCACATGCCACCAACTCCTCATTCACAGGCAACTTCAGCGCCACAGCCGTTTTCAGATATCCCTCAATGCAAAGGCTGTAGACGCAAATATTGGTGTGAGAGCTAATTCAATCAAGGAAACACTGCATGTTGGTGAAGGGCATATTGAAGAAGGATCAGCCGAGTGGTTCTTGTGGGAGAACAACTCCATTTGGCTCACTAACTTCACACACCATCAGGCTTCCAAGCAGCTCTCAAGGAAACTCAGTTTTCACACTCTATGCTTAGTGCCCTTTGAGTGCATTATCTAGGAACGAACCTGGTAGAGCATCCCACACAAACGAATGCTCCACAAGCGGGTTTCACATGCCACCAACTCCACATTCTCATGCAACTTCAGCGCCACAGCCGTTTTCAGATAGCCCTCAATGCAAAGGCTCTAGACGCAAATATTGGTGTGAGAGCTAATTTAATCAAGGAAACACAACATGTTGGTGAAGGGCATATTGAAGAAGGATCAGCCGAGTGGTTCTTGTGGGAGAACAACTCCATTTGGCTCACTAACTTCACACACCATCAGGCTTCCAAGCAGCTCTCAAGGAAACTCAGTTTTCACACTCTATGCTTAGTGCCCTTTGAGTGCCTAGGACTGAAATGAAGCTTGGTGTGCATCCCACACAAACGAATGCTCCACAAGCGGGTTTCACATGCCACCAACTCCACATTCTCAGGCAAATTCAGCGCCACAGCCGTTTTCAGATAGCCCTCAATGCAAAGGCTCTAGACGCAAATATTGGTGTGAGAGCTAATTCAATCAAGGAAACACTGCATGTTGGTGAAGGGCATATTGAAGAAGGATCAGCCGAGTGGTTCTTGTGGGAGAACAACTCCATTTGGCTCACTAACGTCACACACCATCAGGCTTCCAAGCAGCTCTCAAGGAAACTCAGTTTTCACACTCTATGCTTAGTGCCCTTTGAGTGCATTATCTAGGAATGAACCTGGTAGAGCATCCCACACAAACGAATGCTCCACATGCGGGTTTCACATGCCACCAACTCCACATTCTCAGGCAACTTCAGCGCCACAGCCGTTTTCAGATAGCCCTCAATGCAAAGGCTCTAGACGCAAATATTGGTGTGAGAGCTAATTTAATCAAGGAAACACAACATGTTGGTGAAGGGCATATTGAAGAAGGATCAGCCGAGTGGTTCTTGTGGGAGAACAACTCCATTTGGCTCACTAACTTCACACACCATCAGGCTTCCAAGCAGCTCTCAAGGAAACTCAGTTTTCACACTCTATGCTTAGTGCCCTTTGAGTGCCTAGGACTGAAATGAAGCTTGGTGAGCATCCCACACAAACGAATGCTCCACATGCGGGTTTCACATGCCACCAACTCCTCATTCACAGGCAACTTCAGCGCCACAGCCGTTTTCAGATATCCCTCAATGCAAAGGCTGTAGACGCAAATATTGGTGTGAGAGCTAATTCAATCAAGGAAACACTGCATGTTGGTGAAGGGCATATTGAAGAAGGATCAGCCGAGTGGTTCTTGTGGGAGAACAACTCCATTTGGCTCACTAACGTCACACACCATCAGGCTTCCAAGCAGCTCTCAAGGAAACTCAGTTTTCACACTCTATGCTTAGTGCCCTTTGAGTGCATTATCTAGGAACGAACCTGGTAGAGCATCCCACACAAACGAATGCTCCACAAGCGGGTTTCACATGCCACCAACTCCACATTCTCATGCAACTTCAGCGCCACAGCCGTTTTCAGATAGCCCTCAATGCAAAGGCTCTAGACGCAAATATTGGTGTGAGAGCTAATTTAATCAAGGAAACACAACATGTTGGTGAAGGGCATATTGAAGAAGGATCAGCCGAGTGGTTCTTGTGGGAGAACAACTCCATTTGGCTCACTAACTTCACACACCATCAGGCTTCCAAGCAGCTCTCAAGGAAACTCAGTTTTCACACTCTATGCTTAGTGCCCTTTGAGTGCATTATCTAGGAATGAACCTGTTAGAGCATCCCACACAAACCAATGCTCCACAAGCGGGTTTCACATGTCACCAACTCCACATTCTCAGGCAACTTCAGCGCCACAGTCGTTTTCAGATAACGCTCAATGCAAAGGCTCTAGACGCAAATATTGGTGTGAGAGCTAATTTAATCAAGGAAACACAACATGTAGGTGAAGGGCATATTGAAGAAGGATCAGCCGAGTGGTTCTTGTGGGAGAACTACTTCATTTGGCTCACTAACTTCACACACCATCAGGCTTCCAAGCAGCTCTCAAGGAAACTCAGTTTTCACACTCTATGTTTAGTGCCCTTTGAGTGCATTATCTAGGAATGAACCTGGTAGAGCATCCCACACAACGAATGCTCCACATGCGGGTTTCACATGCCACCAACTCCACATTCACAGGCAACTTCAGCGCCACAGCCGTTTTCAGATAGCCCTCAATGCAAAGGCTCTAGACGCAAATATTGGTGTGAGAGCTAATTCAATCAAGGAAACACTGCATGTTTGGGAAGGGCATATTGAAGAAGGATCAGCCGAGTGGTTCTTGTGGGAGAACAACTCCATTTGGCTCACTAACTTCACACACCATCAGGCTTCCAAGCAGCTCTCAAGGAAACTCAGTTTTCACACTCTATGCTTAGTGCCCTTTGAGTGCCTAGGACTGAAATGAAGCTTGGTGAGCATCCCACACAAACGAATGCTCCACAAGCGGGTTTCACATGCCACCAACTCCACATTCACAGGCAACTTCAGCGCCACAGCCGTTTTCAGATAGCCCTCAATGCAAAGGCTCTAGACGCAAATATTGGTGTGAGAGCTAATTCAATCAAGGAAACACTGCATGTTGGTGAAGGGCATATTGAAGAAGGATCAGCCGAGTGGTTCTTGTGGGAGAACAACTCCATTTGGCTCACTAACTTCACACACCATCAGGCTTCCAAGCAGCTCTCAAGGAAACTCAGTTTTCACACTCTATGCTTAGTGCCCTTTGAGTGCATTATCTAGGAACGAACCTGGTAGAGCATCCCACACAAACGAATGCTCCACAAGCGGGTTTCACATGCCACCAACTCCACATTCACAGGCAACTTCAGCGCCACAGCCGTTTTCAGATAGCCCTCAATGCAAAGGCTCTAGACGCAAATATTGGTGTGAGAGCTAATTCAATCAAGGAAACACAGCATGTTGGTGAAGCGCATATTGAAGAAGGATCAGCCGAGTGGTTCTTGTGGGAGAACAACTCCATTTAGCTCACTAACTTCACACACCATCAGGCTTCCAAGCAGCTCTCAAGGAAACTCAGTTTTCACACTCTATGCTTAGTGCCCTTTGAGTGCCTAGGACTGAAATGAAGCTTGGTGAGCATCCCACACAAACGAATGCTCCACATGCGGGTTTCACATGTCACCAACTCCACATTCTCAGGCAACTTCAGCGCCACAGCCGTTTTCAGATATCCCTCAATGCAAAGGCTCTAGACGCAAATATTGGTGTGAGAGCTAATTCAATCAAGGACACACTGCATGTTGGTGAAGGGCATATTGAAGAAGGATCAGCCGAGTGGTTCTTGTGGGAGAACAACTCCATTTGGCTCACTAACTTCACACACCATCAGGCTTCCAAGCAGCTCTCAAGGAAACTCAGTTTTCACACTCTATGCTTAGTGCCCTTTGAGTGCATTATCTAGGAATGAACCTGGTAGAGCATCCCACACAAACGAATGCTCCACAAGCGGGTTTCACATGCCACCAACTCCACATTCTCATGCAACTTCAGCGCCACAGCCGTTTTCAGATAACCCTCAATGCAAAGGCTCTAGACGCAAATATTGGTGTGAGAGCTAATTTAATCAAGGAAACACAACATGTTGGTGAAGGGCATATTGAAGAAGGATCAGCCGAGTGGTTCTTGTGGGAGAACTACTCCATTTGGCTCACTAACTTCACACACCATCAGGCTTCCAAGCAGCTCTCAAGGAAACTCAGTTTTCACACTCTATGCTTAGTGCCCTTTGAGTGCATTATCTAGGAATGATCCTGGTAGAGCATCCCACACAAACGAATGCTCCACATGCGGGTTTCACATGCCACCAACTCCACATTCACAGGCAACTTCAGCGCCACAGCCGTATTCAGATAGCCCTCAATGCAAAGGCTCTAGACGCAAATATTGGTGTGAGAGCTAATTTAATCAAGGAAACACTGCATGTTGCTGAAGGGAATATTGAAGAAGGATCAGCCGAGTGGTTCTTGTGGGAGAACAACTCCATTTGGCTCACTAACTTCACACACCATCAGACTTCCAAGCAGCTCTCAAGGAAACTCAGTTTTCACACTCTATGCTTAGTGCCCTTTGAGTGCATTATCTAGGAACGAACCTGGTAGAGCATCCCACACAAACGAATGCTCCACATGCGGGTTTCACATGCCACCAACTCCACATTCTCATGCAACTTCAGCGCCACAGCCGTTTTCAGATAGCCCTCAATGCAAAGGCTCTAGACGCAAATATTGGTGTGAGAGCTAATTCAATCAAGGAAACACTGCATGTTGGTGAAGGGCATATTGAAGAAGGATCAGCCGAGTGGTTCTTGTGGGAGAACAACTCCATTTGGCTCACTAACTTCACACACCATCAGGCTTCCAAGCAGCTCTCAAGGAAACTCAGTTTTCACACTCTGTGCTTAGTGCCCTTTGAGTGCATTATCTAGGAGTGAACCTGGTAGAGCATCCCACACAAACGAATGCTCCACATGCGGGTTTCACATGCCACCAACTCCACATTCTCAGGCAACTTCTGCGCCACAGCCGTTTTCAGATAGCCCTCAATGCAAAGGCTCTAGACGCAAATATTGGTGTGAGAGCTAATTCAATCAAGGAAACACTGCATGTTGGTGAAGGGCATATTGAAGAAGGATCAGCCGAGTGGTTCTTGTGGGAGAACAACTCCATTTGCTCACTAACTTCACACACCATCAGGCTTCCAAGCAGCTCTCAAGGAAACTCAGTTTTCACACTCTATGCTTAGTGCCCTTTGAGTGCCTAGGACTGAAATGAAGCTTGGTGAGCATCCCACACAAACGAATGCTCCACATGCGGGTTTCACATGCCACCAACTCCTCATTCACAGGCAACTTCAGCGCCACAGCCGTTTTCAGATAGCCCTCAATGCAAAGGCTCTAGACGCAAATATTGGTGTGAGAGCTAATTCAATCAAGGAAACACTGCATGTTGGTGAAGGGCATATTGAAGAAGGATCAGCCGAGTGGTTCTTGTGGGAGAACAACTCCATTTGGCTCACTAACTTCACACACCATCAGGCTTCCAAGCAGCTCTCAAGGAAACTCAGTTTTCACACTCTATGCTTAGTGCCCTTTGAGTGCATTATCTAGGAATGAACCTGGTAGAGCATCCCACACAAACGAATGCTCCACATGCGGGTTTCACATGCCACCAACTCCACATTCTCATGCAACTTCAGCGCCACAGCCGTTTTCAGATAACCCTCAATGCAAAGGCTTTAGACGCAAATATTGGTGTGAGAGCTAATTTAATCAAGGAAACACAACATGTTGGTGAAGGGCATATTGAAGAAGGATCAGCCGAGTGGTTCTTGTGGAGAACTACTCCATTTGGCTCACTAACTTCACACA
>NW_026700725.1:0-43340 GCF_030435755.1 Ochotona princeps | reverse complement strand
TGGAGAACAACTCCATTTGGCTCACTAACTTCACACACCATCAGGCTTCCAAGCAGCTCTCAAGGAAACTCAGTTTTCACACTCTATGCTTAGTGCCCTTTGAGTGCCTAGGACTGAAATGAAGCTTGGTGAATATCCCACACAAACGAATGCTCCACATGCGGGTTTCACATGCCACCAACTCCACATTCACAGGCAACTTCAGCGCCACAGCCGTTTTCAGATAGCCCTCAATGCAAAGGCTCTAGACACAAATATTGGTGTGAGAGTTAATTCAATCAAGGAAACACTGCATGTTGGTGAAGGGCATACTGAAGAAGGATCAGCCGAGTGGTTCTTGTGGGAGAACAACTCCATTTGGCTCACTAACTTCACATACTATCAGGCTTCCAAGCAGCTCTCAAGGAAACTCAGTTTTCACAATCTATGCTTAGTGCCCTTTGAGTGCATTATCTAGGAATGAACCTCGTAGAGCATCCCACACAAACGAATGCTCCACATGTGGGTTTCACATGCCACCAACTCCACATTCACAGGCAACTTCAGCGCCACAGCCGTTTTCAGATATCCCTCAAAGCAAAGACTCTAGACGCAAATATTGGTGTGAGAGCTAATTCAATCAAGGAAACACTGCATGTTGGTGAAGGGCATATTGAAGAAGAATCAGCCGAGTGGTTCTTGTGGGAGAACAACTCCATTTGGCTTACTAACTTCACACACCATCAGGCTTCCAAGCAGCTCTCAAGGAAACTCAGTTTTCACACTCTATGCTTAGTGCCCTTTGAGTGCCTAGGACTGAAATGAAGCTTGGTGAGCATCTCACACAAACGAATGCTCCACATGCGGGTTTCACATGCCAACAACTCCACATTCACAGGCAACTTCAGCGCCACAGCCGTTTTCAGATAGCCCTCAATGCAAAGGCTCTAGACGCAAATATTGGTGTGAGAGCTAATTCAATCAAGGAAACACTGCATGTTGGTGAAGGGCATACTGAAGAAGGATCAGCCGAGTGGTTCTTGTGGGAGAACAACTCCATTTGGCTCACTAACTTCACACACCATCAGGCTTCCAAGCAGCTCTCAAGGAAACTCAGTTTTCACACTCTATGCTTAGTGCCCTTTGAGTGCATTATCTAGGAATGAACCTGGTAGAGCATCGTACACAAACGAATGCTCCACATGCGGGTTTCACATGCCACCAACTCCACATTCACAGGCAACTTCAGCGCCACAGCCGTTTTCAGATAGCCCTCAATGCAAAAGCTCTGGACGCAAATATTGGTGTGAGAGCTAATTCAATCAAGGAAACACTGCATGTTGGTGAAGGGCATATTGAAGAAGGATCAGCCGAGTGGTTCTTGTGGGAGAACAACTCCATTTGGCGCACTAACTTCACACACCATCAGGCTTCCAAGCAGCTCTCAAGGAAACTCCGTTTTCACACTCTATGCTTAGTGCCCTTTGAGCGCCTAGGACTGAAATGAAGCTTGGTGAGCATCCCACACAAACGAATGCTCCACATGCGGGTTTCACATGCCACCAACTCCACATTCACAGGCAACTTCAGCGCCACAGCCGTTTTCAGATAGCCCTCAATGCAAAGGCTCTAGACGCAAATATTGGTGTGAGAGCTAATTCAATCAAGGAAACATTGCATGTTAGTGAAGGCCATATTGAAGAAGGATCAGCCGAGTGGTTCTTGTGGGAGAACAACTCCATTTGACTCACTAACTTCACACATCATCAGGCTTCCAAGCAGCTCTCAAGGAAACTCAGTTTTCACACTCTATGCTTAGTGCCCTTTGAGTGCATTATCTAGGAATGAACCTGGTAGAGCATCCCACACAAACGAATGCTCCACATGCGGGTTTCACATGCCACCAACTGCACATTCACAGACAACTTCAGCGCCACAGCTGTTTTCAGATAGCCCTCAATGCAAAGGCTCTAGATGCAAATATTGGTGTGAGAGCTAATTCAATCAAGGAAACACTGCATGTTGGTGAAGGGCATATTGAAGAAGCATCAGCCGAGTGGTTCTTGTGGGAGAACAACTCCATTTGGCTCACTAACTTCACACACCATCAGGCTTCCAAGCAGCTCTCAAGGAAACTCCGTTTTCACACTCTATGCTTAGTGCCCTTTGAGTGCCTAGGACTGAAATGAAGCTTGGTGAATATCCCACACAAACGAATGCTCCACATGCGGGTTTCACATGCCACCAACTCCACATTCACAGGCAACTTCAGCGCCACAGCCGTTTTCAGATAGCCCTCAATTCAAAGGCTCTAGACGCAAATATTGGTGTGAGAGCTAATTCAATCAAGGAAACACTGCATGTTGGTGAAGGGCATATTGAAGAAAGATCAACCGAGTGGTTCTTGTGGGAGAACAACTCCATTTGGCTCACTAACTTCACACACCATCAGGCTTCCAAGCAGCTCTCAAGGAAACTCAGTTTTCACACTCTATGCTTAGTGCCCTTTGAGTGCCTAGGACTGAAATGAAGCTTGGTGAGCATCCCAACAAACGAATGCTCCACATGCGGGTTTCACATGCCACCAACTGCACATTCACAGGCAACTTCAGCGCCACAGCCGTTTTCAGATAGCCCTCAATGCAAAGGCTCTAGACACAAATATTGGTGTGAGAGTTAATTCAATCAAGGAAACACTGCATGTTGGTGAAGGGCATACTGAAGAAGGATCAGCCGAGTGGTTCTTGTGGGAGAACAACTCCATTTGGCTCACTAACTTCACATACTATCAGGCTTCCAAGCAGCTCTCAAGGAAACTCAGTTTTCACAATCTATGCTTAGTGCCCTTTGAGTGCATTATCTAGGAATGAACCTCGTAGACTATCCCACACAAACGAATGCTCCACATGCGGGTTTCACATGCCACCAACTCCACATTCACAGGCAACTTCAGCGCCACAGCCGTTTTCAGATAGCCCTCAAAGCAAAGGCTCTAGACGCAAATATTGGTGTGAGAGCTAATTCAATCAAGGAAACACTGCATGTTGGTGAAGGGCATATTGAAGAAGAATCAGCCGAGTGGTTCTTGTGGGAGAACAACTCCATTTGGCTTACTAACTTCACACACCATCAGGCTTCCAAGCAGCTCTCAAGGAAACTCAGTTTTCGCACTCTATGCTTAGTGCCCTTTGAGTGCCTAGGACTGAAATGAAGCTTGGTGAGCATCTCACACAAACGAATGCTCCACATGCGGGTTTCACATGCCAACAACTCCACATTCACAGGCAACTTCAGCGCCACAGCCGTTTTCAGATAGCCCTCAATGCAAAGGCTCTAGACGCAAATATTGGTGTGAGAGCTAATTCAATCAAGGAAACATTGCATGTTGGTGAAGGGCATATTGAAGAAGGATCAGCCGAGTGGTTCTTGTGGGAGAACAACTCCATTTGGCTCACTAACGTCACACACCATCAGGCTTCCAAGCAGCTCTCAAGGAAACTCCGTTTTCACACTCTATGCTTAGTGCCCTTTGAGTGCCTAGGACTGAAATGAAGCTTGGTGAGCATCCCACACAAACGAATGCTCCACATGCGGGTTTCACATGCCACCAACTCCACATTCACAGGCAACTTCAGCGCCACAGCCGTTTTCAGATAGCCCTCAATGCAAAGGCTCTAGACGCAAATATTGGTGTGAGAGCTAATTCAATCAAGGAAACACTGCATGTTAGTGAAGGCCATATTGAAGAAGGATCAGCCGAGTGGTTCTTGTGGGAAAACAACTCCATTTGACTCACTAACTTCACATACTATCAGGCTTCCAAGCAGCTCTCAAGGAAACTCAGTTTTCACAATCTATGCTTAGTGCCCTTTGAGTGCATTATCTAGGAATGAACCTGGTAGAGCATCCCACACAAACGAATGCTCCACATGCGGGTTTCACATGCCACCAACTCCACATTCACAGGCAACTTCAGCGCCACAGCCGTTTTCAGATAGCCCTCAAAGCAATGGCTCTAGACGCAAATATTGGTGTGAGAGCTAATTCAATCAAGGAAACACTGCATGTTGGTGAAGGGCATATTGAAGAAGAATCAGCCGAGTGGTTCCTGTGGGAGAACAACTCCATTTGGCTTACTAACTTCACACACCATCAGGCTTCCAAGCAGCTCTCAAGGAAACTCAGTTTTCACACTCTATGCTTAGTGCCCTTTGAGTGCATTATCTAGGAATGAACCTGGTAGAGCATCCCACACAAACGAATGCTCCACATGCGGGTTTCACATGCCACCAACTGCACATTCACAGGCAACTTCAGCGCCACAGCCGTTTTCAGATAGCCCTCAATGCAAAGGCTCTAGACGCAAATATTGGTGTGAGAGCTAATTCAATCAAGGAAACACTGCATGTTGGTGAAGGGCACACTGAAGAAGGATCAGCCGAGTGGTTCTTGTGGGAGAACAACTCCATTTGGCTCACTAACTTCACACACCATCAGGCTTCCAAGCAGCTCTCAAGGAAACTCAGTTTTCACACTCTATGCTTAGTGCCCTTTGAGTGCATTATCTAGGAATGAACCTGGTAGAGCATCGTACACAAACGAATGCTCCACATGCGGGTTTCACATGCCACCAACTCCACATTCACAGGCAACTTCAGCGCCACAGCCGTTTTCAGATAGCCCTCAATGCAAAAGCTCTGGACGCAAATATTGGTGTGAGAGCTAATTCAATCAAGGAAACACTGCATGTTGGTGAAGGGCATATTGAAGAAGGATCAGCCGAGTAGTTCTTGTGGGAGAACAACTCCATTTGGCGCACTAACTTCACACACCATCAGGCTTCCAAGCAGCTCTCAAGGAAACTCCGTTTTCACACTCTATGCTTAGTGCCCTTTGAGCGCCTAGGACTGAAATGAAGCTTGGTGAGCATCCCACACAAACGAATGCTCCACATGCGGGTTTCACATGCCACCAACTCCACATTCACAGGCAACTTCAGCGCCACAGCCGTTTTCAGATAGCCCTCAATGCAAAGGCTCTAGACGCAAATATTGGTGTGAGAGCTAATTCAATCAAGGAAACACTGCATGTTAGTGAAGGCCATATTGAAGAAGGATCAGCCGAGTGGTTCTTGTGGGAGAACAACTCCATTTGACTCACTAACTTCACACATCATCAGGCTTCCAAGCAGCTCTCAAGGAAACTCAGTTTTCACACTCTATGCTTAGTGCCCTTTGAGTGCATTATCTAGGAATGAACCTGGTAGAGCATCCCACACAAACGAATGCTCCACATGCGGGTTTCACATGCCACCAACTGCACATTCACAGACAACTTCAGCGCCACAGCTGTTTTCAGATAGCCCTCAATGCAAAGGCTCTAGATGCAAATATTGGTGTGAGAGCTAATTCAATCAAGGAAACACTGCATGTTGGTGAAGGGCACATTGAAGAAGCATCAGCCGAGTGGTTCTTGTGGGAGAACAACTCCATTTGGCTCACTAACTTCACACACCATCAGGCTTCCAAGCAGCTCTCAAGGAAACTCCGTTTTCACACTCTATGCTTAGTGCCCTTTGAGTGCCTAGGACTGAAATGAAGCTTGGTGAATATCCCACACAAACGAATGCTCCACATGCGGGTTTCACATGCCACCAACTGCACATTCACAGGCAACTTCAGCGCCACAGCCGTTTTCAGATAGCCCTCAATTCAAAGGCTCTAGTCGCAAATATTGGTGTGAGAGCTAATTCAATCAAGGAAACACTGCATGTTGGTGAAGGGCATATTGAAGAAAGATCAACCGAGTGGTTCTTGTGGGAGAACAGCTCCATTTGGCTCACTAACTTCACACACCATCAGGCTTCCAAGCAGCTCTCAAGGAAACTCAGTTTTCACACTCTATGCTTAGTGCCCTTTGAGTGCCTAGGACTGAAATGAAGCTTGGTGAGCATCCCAACAAACGAATGCTCCACATGCGGGTTTCACATGCCACCAACTGCACATTCACAGGCAACTTCAGCGCCACAGCCGTTTTCAGATAGCCCTCAATGCAAAGGCTCTAGACACAAATATTGGTGTGAGAGTTAATTCAATCAAGGAAACATTGCATGTTGGTGAAGGGCATACTGAAGAAGGATCAGCCGAGTGGTTCTTGTGGGAGAACAACTCCATTTGGCTCACTAACTTCACATACTATAAGGCTTCCAAGCAGCTCTCAAGGAAACTCAGTTTTCACACTCTATGCTTAGTGCCCTTTGAGTGCATTATCTAGGAATGAACCTGGTAGAGCATCGTACACAAACGAATGCTCCACATGCGGGTTTCACATGCCACCAACTCCACATTCACAGGCAACTTCAGCGCCACAGCCGTTTTCAGATAGCCCTCAAAGCAAAGGCTCTAGACGCAAATATTGGTGTGAGAGCTAATTCAATCAAGGAAACACTGCATGTTGGTGAAGGGCATATTGAAGAAGAATCAGCCGAGTGGTTCTTGTGGGAGAACAACTCCATTTGGCTTACTAACTTCACACACCATCAGGCTTCCAAGCAGCTCTCAAGGAAACTCAGTTTTCACACTCTATGCTTAGTGCCCTTTGAGTGCCTAGGACTGAAATGAAGCTTGGTGAGCATCTCACACAAACGAATGCTCCACATGCGGGTTTCACATGCCACCAACTCCACATTCACAGGCAACTTCAGCGCCACAGCCGTTTTCAGATAGCCCTCAATGCAAAGGCTCTAGACGCAAATATTGGTGTGAGAGCTAATTCAATCAAGGAAACATTGCATGTTGGTGAAGGGCATATTGAAGAAGGATCAGCCGAGTGGTTCTTGTGGGAGAACAACTCCATTTGGCTCACTAACGTCACACACCATCAGGCTTCCAAGCAGCTCTCAAGGAAACTCCGTTTTCACACTCTATGCTTAGTGCCCTTTGAGTGCCTAGGACTGAAATGAAGCTTGGTGAGCATCCCACACAAACGAATGCTCCACATGCGGGTTTCACATGCCACCAACTCCACATTCACAGGCAACTTCAGCGCCACAGCCGTTTTCAGATAGCCCTCAATGCAAAGGCTCTAGACGCAAATATTGGTGTGAGAGCTAATTCAATCAAGGAAACACTGCATGTTAGTGAAGGCCATATTGAAGAAGGATCAGCCGAGTGGTTCTTGTGGGAGAACAACTCCATTTGACTCACTAACTTCACACACCATCAGGCTTCCAAGCAGCTCTCAAGGAAACTCAGTTTTCACACTCTATGCTTAGTGCCCTTTGAGTGCATTATCTAGGAATGAACCTGGTAGAGCATCCCACACAAACGAATGCTCCACATGCGGGTTTCACATGCCACCAACTGCACATTCACAGACAACTTCAGCGCCACAGCTGTTTTCAGATAGCCCTCAATGCAAAGGCTCTAGACGCAAATATTGGTGTGAGAGCTAATTCAATCAAGGCAACACTGCATGTTGGTGAAGGGCATATTGAAGAAGCATCAGCCGAGTGGTTCTTGTGGGAGAACAACTCCATTTGGCTCACTAACTTCACACACCATCAGGCTTCCAAGCAGCTCTCAAGGAAACTCAGTTTTCACACTCTATGCTTAGTGCCCTTTGAGTGCCTAGGACTGAAATGAAGCTTGGTGAATATCCCACACAAACGAATGCTCCACATGCGGGTTTCACATGCCACCAACTCCACATTCACAGGCAACTTCAGCGCCACAGCCGTTTTCAGATAGCCCTCAATGCAAAGGCTCTAGACACAAATATTGGTGTGAGAGTTAATTCAATCAAGGAAACACTGCATGTTGGTGAAGGGCATACTGAAGAAGGATCAGCCGAGTGGTTCTTGTGGGAGAACAACTCCATTTGGCTCACTAACTTCACATACTATCAGGCTTCCAAGCAGCTCTCAAGGAAACTCAGTTTTCACAATCTATGCTTAGTGCCCTTTGAGTGCATTATCTAGGAATGAACCTCGTAGAGCATCCCACACAAACGAATGCTCCACATGTGGGTTTCACATGCCACCAACTCCACATTCACAGGCAACTTCAGCGCCACAGCCGTTTTCAGATATCCCTCAAAGCAAAGACTCTAGACGCAAATATTGGTGTGAGAGCTAATTCAATCAAGGAAACACTGCATGTTGGTGAAGGGCATATTGAAGAAGAATCAGCCGAGTGGTTCTTGTGGGAGAACAACTCCATTTGGCTTACTAACTTCACACACCATCAGGCTTCCAAGCAGCTCTCAAGGAAACTCAGTTTTCACACTCTATGCTTAGTGCCCTTTGAGTGCCTAGGACTGAAATGAAGCTTGGTGAGCATCTCACACAAACGAATGCTCCACATGCGGGTTTCACATGCCAACAACTCCACATTCACAGGCAACTTCAGCGCCACAGCCGTTTTCAGATAGCCCTCAATGCAAAGGCTCTAGACGCAAATATTGGTGTGAGAGCTAATTCAATCAAGGAAACATTGCATGTTGGTGAAGGGCATATTGAAGAAGGATCAGCCGAGTGGTTCTTGTGGGAGAACAACTCCATTTGGCTCACTAACGTCACACACCATCAGGCTTCCAAGCAGCTCTCAAGGAAACTCCGTTTTCACACTCTATGCTTAGTGCCCTTTGAGTGCCTAGGACTGAAATGAAGCTTGGTGAGCATCCCACACAAACGAATGCTCCACATGCGGGTTTCACATGCCACCAACTCCACATTCACAGGCAACTTCAGCGCCACAGCCGTTTTCAGATAGACCTCAATGCAAAGGCTCTAGACGCAAATATTGGTGTGAGAGCTAATTCAATCAAGGAAACACTGCATGTTGGTGAAGGGCATATTGAAGAAGGATCAGCCGAGTGGTTCTTGTGGGAGAACAACTCCATTTGGCTCACTAACTTCACACACCATCAGGCTTCCAAGCAGCTCTCAAGGAAACTCAGTTTTCACACTCTATGCTTAGTGCCCTTAGAGTGCATTATCTAGGAATGAACCTGGTAGAGCATCCCACACAAACGAATGCTCCACATGCGGGTTTCACATGCAACCAACTCCACATTCACAGGCAACTTCAGCGCCACAGCCGTTTTCAGATAGCCCTCAATGCAAAGGCTCTAGACGCAAATATTGGTGTGAGAGCTAATTCAATCAAGGAAACACTGCATGTTGGTGAAGGGCATATTGCAGAAGGATCAGCCGAGTGGTTCTTGTGGGAGAACAACTCCATTTGGCTCACTAAATTCACACACCATCAGGCTTCCAAGCAGCTCTCAAGGAAACTCAGTTTTCACACTCTATGCTTAGTGCCCTTTGAGTGCCTAGGACTGAAATGAAGCTTGGTGAATATCCCACACAAACGAATGCTCCACATGCGGGTTTCACATGCCACCAACTCCACATTCACAGGCAACTTCAGCGCCACAGCCGTTTTCAGATAGCCCTCAAAGCAAAGGCTCTAGACGCAAATATTGGTGTGAGAGCTAATTCAATCAAGGAAACACTGCATGTTGGTGAAGGGCATATTGAAGAAAGATCAACCGAGTGGTTCTTGTGGGAGAACAGCTCCATTTGGCTCACTAACTTCACACACCATCAGGCTTCCAAGCAGCTCTCAAGGAAACTCAGTTTTCACACTCTATGCTTAGTGCCCTTTGAGTGCCTAGGACTGAAATGAAGCTTGGTGAGCATCCCAACAAACGAATGCTCCACATGCGGGTTTCACATGCCACCAACTGCACATTCACAGGCAACTTCAGCGCCACAGCCGTTTTCAGATAGCCCTCAATGCAAAGGCTCTAGACACAAATATTGGTGTGAGAGTTAATTCAATCAAGGAAACACTGCATGTTGGTGAAGGGCATACTGAAGAAGGATCAGCCGAGTGGTTCTTGTGGGAGAACAACTCCATTTGGCTCACTAACTTCACATACTATCAGGCTTCCAAGCAGCTCTCAAGGAAACTCAGTTTTCACAATCTATGCTTAGTGCCCTTTGAGTGCATTATCTAGGAATGAACCTCGTAGAGCATCCCACACAAACGAATGCTCCACATGCGGGTTTCACATGCCACCAACTCCACATTCACAGGCAACTTCAGCGCCACAGCCGTTTTCAGATAGCCCTCAAAGCAAAGGCTCTAGACGCAAATATTGGTGTGAGAGCTAATTCAATCAAGGAAACACTGCATGTTGGTGAAGGGCATATTGAAGAAGAATCAGCCGAGTGGTTCTTGTGGGAGAACAACTCCATTTGGCTTACTAACTTCACACACCATCAGGCTTCCAAGCAGCTCTCAAGGAAGCTCAGTTTTCACACTCTATGCTTAGTGCCCTTTGAGTGCCTAGGACTGAAATGAAGCTTGGTGAGCATCTCACACAAACGAATGCTCCACATGCGGGTTTCACATGCCAACAACTCCACATTCACAGGCAACTTCAGCGCCACAGCCGTTTTCAGATAGCCCTCAATGCAAAGGCTCTAGACGCAAATATTGGTGTGAGAGCTAATTCAATCAAGGAAACATTTCATGTTGGTGAAGGGCATATTGAAGAAGGATCAGCCGAGTGGTTCTTGTGGGAGAACAACTCCATTTGGCTCACTAACGTCACACACCATCAGGCTTCCAAGCAGCTCTCAAGGAAACTCCGTTTTCACACTCTATGCTTAGTGCCCTTTGAGTGCCTAGGACTGAAATGAAGCTTGGTGAGCATCCCACACAAACGAATGCTCCACATGCGGGTTTCACATGCCACCAACTCCACATTCACAGGCAACTTCAGCGCCACAGCCGTTTTCAGATAGCCCTCAATGCAAAGGCTCTAGACGCAAATATTGGTGTGAGAGCTAATTCAATCAAGGAAACACTGCATGTTGGTGAAGGGCACACTGAAGAACGATCAGCCGAGTGGTTCTTGTGGGAGAACAACTCCATTTGGCTCACTAACTTCACACACCATCAGGCTTCCAAGCAGCTCTCAAGGAAACTCAGTTTTCACACTCTATGCTTAGTGCCCTTAGAGTGCATTATCTAGGAATGAACCTGGTAGAGCATCCCACACAAACGAATGCTCCACATGCTGGTTTCACATGCAACCAACTCCACATTCACAGGCAACTTCAGCGCCACAGCCGTTTTCAGATAGCCCTCAATGCAAAGGCTCTAGACGCAAATATTGGTGTGAGAGCTAATTCAATCAAGGAAACACTGCATGTTGGTGAAGGGCATATTGCAGAAGCTTCAGCCGAGTGGTTCTTGTGGGAGAACAACTCCATTTGGCTCACAAACTTCACACACCATCAGGCTTCCAAGCAGCTCTCAAGGAAACTCCGTTTTCACACTCTATGCTTAGTGCCCTTTGAGTGCCTAGGACTGAAATGAAGCTTGGTGAATATCCCACACAAACGAATGCTCCACATGCGGGTTTCACATGCCACCAACTCCACATTCACAGGCAACTTCAGCGCCACAGCCGTTTTCAGATAGCCCTCAATGCAAAGGCTCTAGACGCAAATATTGGTGTGAGAGATAATTCAATCAAGGAAACACTGCATGTTGGTGAAGGGCATATTGAAGAAGGATCAGCCGAGTGGTTCTTGTGGGAGAACAACTCCATTTGGCGCACTAACTTCACACACCATCAGGCTTCCAAGCAGCTCTCAAGGAAACTCAGTTTTCACACTCTATGCTTAGTGCCCTTTGAGTGCCTAGGACTGAAATGAAGCTTGGTGAGCATCCCACACAAACGAATGCTCCACATGCGGGTTTCACATGCCAACAACTCCACATTCACAGGCAACTTCAGCGCCACAGCCGTTTTCAGATAGCCCTCAATGCAAAGGCTCTAGACGCAAATATTGGTGTGAGAGCTAATTCAATCAAGGAAACACTGCATGTTGGTGAAGGGCATATTGAAGAAGCATCAGCCGAGTGGTTCTTGTGGGAGAACAACTCCATTTGGCTCACTAACGTCACACACCATCAGGCTTCCAAGCAGCTCTCAAGGAAACTCAGTTTTCACACTCTATGCTTAGTGCCCTTTGAGTGCCTAGGACTGAAATGAAGCTTGGTCAGCATCCCACACAAACGAATGCTCCACATGCGGGTTTCACATGCCACCAACTCCACATTCACAGGCAACTTCAGCGCCACAGCCGTTTTCAGATAGCCCTCAATGCAAAGGCTCTAGACGCAAATATTGGTGTGAGAGCTAATTCAATCAAGGAAACACTGCATGTTAGTGAAAGGCATATTGAAGAAGGATCAGCCGAGTGGTTCTTGTGGGAGAACAACTCCATTTGGCTCACTAACTTCACACACCATCAGGCTTCCAAGCAGCTCTCAAGGAAACTCAGTTTTCATACTCTATGCTTAGTGCCCTTTGAGTGGCTAGGACTGAAATGAAGCTTGGTGAGCATCCCACACAAACGAATGCTCCACATGCGGGTTTCACATGCCACCAACTCCACATTCACAGGCAACTTCAGCGCCACAGCCGTTTTCAGATAGCCCTCAATGCAAAGGCTCTAGACGCAAATATTGGTGTGAGAGCTAATTCAATCAAGGAAACACTGCATGTTGGTGAAGGGCATACTGAAGAAGGATCAGCTGAGTGGTTCTTGTGGGAGAACAACTCCATTTGGCGCACTAACTTCACACACCATCAGGCTTCCAAGCAGCTCTCAAGGAAACTCAGTTTTCATACTCTATGCTTAGTGCCCTTTGAGTGCCTAGGACTGAAATGAAGCTTGGTGAGCATCCCACACAAACGAATGCTCCACATGCGGGTTTCACATGCCACCAACTCCACATTCACAGGCAACTTCAGCGCCACAGCCGTTTTCAGATAGCCCTCAATGCAAAGGCTCTAGACGCAAATATTGGTGTGAGAGCTAATTCAATCAAGGAAACACTGCATGTTAGTGAAAGGCATATTGAAGAAGGATCAGCCGAGTGGTTCGTGTGGGAGAACAACTCCATTTGACTCACTAACTTCACACACCATCAGGCTTCCAAGCAGCTCTCAAGGAAACTCAGTTTTCACACTCTATGCTTAGTGCCCTTTGAGTGCCTAGGACTGAAATGAAGCTTGGTGAGCATCCCACACAAACGAATGCTCCACATGCGGGTTTCACATGCCACCAACTGCACATTCACAGACAACTTCAGCGCCACAGCTGTTTTCAGATAGCCCTCAATGCAAAGGCTCTAGACGCAAATATTGGTGTGAGAGCTAATTCAATCAAGGAAACATTGCATGTTGGTGAAGGGCATATTGAAGAAGGATCAACCGAGTGGTTCTTGTGGGAGAACAACTCCATTTGGCTCACTAACTTCACACACCATCAGGCTTCCAAGCAGCTCTCAAGGAAACTCAGTTTTCACACTCTATGCTTAGTGCCCTTTGAGTGCCTAGGACTGAAATGAAGCTTGGTGAATATCCCACACAAACGAATGCTCCACATGCGGGTTTCACATGCCACCAACTCCACATTCACAGGCAACTTCAGCGCCACAGCCGTTTTCAGATAGCCCTCAATGCAAAAGCTCTGGACGCAAATATTGGTGTGAGAGCTAATTCAATCAAGGAAACACTGCATGTTGGTGAAGGGCATATTGAAGAAGGATCAGCCGAGTGGTTCTTGTGGGAGAACAACTCCATTTGGCGCACTAACTTCACACACCATCAGGCTTCCAAGCAGCTCTCAAGGAAACTCCGTTTTCACACTCTATGCTTAGTGCCCTTTGAGTGCCTAGGACTGAAATGAAGCTTGGTGAGCATCCCACACAAACGAATGCTCCACATGCGGGTTTCACATGCCACCAACTCCACATTCACAGGCAACTTCAGCGCCACAGCCGTTTTCAGATAGCCCTCAATGCAAAGGCTCTAGATGCAAATATTGGTGTGAGAGCTAATTCAATCAAGGAAACACTGCATGTTAGTGAAGGCCATATTGAAGAAGCATCAGCCGAGTGGTTCTTGTGGGAGAACAACTCCATTTGGCTCACTAACTTCACACACCATCAGGCTTCCAAGCAGCTCTCAAAGAAACTCCATTTTCACACTCTATGCTTAGTGCCCTTTGAGTGCCTAGTACTGAAATGAAGCTTGGTGAATATCCCACACAAACGAATGCTCCACATGCGGGTTTCACATGCCACCAACTCCACATTCACAGGCAACTTCAGCGCCACAGCCGTTTTCAGATAGCCCTCAATTCAAAGGCTCTAGACGCAAATATTGGTGTGAGAGCTAATTCAATCAAGGAAACACTGCATGTTGGTGAAGGGCATATTGAAGAAGGATCAGCCGAGTGGTTCTTGTGGGAGAACAACTCCATTTGGCTCACTAACTTCACACACCATCAGGCTTCCAAGCAGCTCTCAAGGAAACTCCGTTTTCACACTCTATGCTTAGTGCCCTTTGAGTGCCTAGGACTGAAATGAAACTTGGTGAATATCCCACACAAACGAATGCTCCACATGCGGGTTTCACATGCCACCAACTCCACATTCACAGGCAACTTCAGCGCCACAGCCGTTTTCAGATAGCCCTCAATTCAAAGGCTCTAGACGCAAATATTGGTGTGAGAGCTAATTCAATCAAGGAAACACTGCATGTTGGTGAAGGGCATATTGAAGAAAGATCAACCGAGTGGTTCTTGTGGGAGAACAGCTCCATTTGGCTCACTAACTTCACACACCATCAGGCTTCCAAGCAGCTCTCAAGGAAACTCAGTTTTCACACTCTATGCTTAGTGCCCTTTGAGTGCCTAGGACTGAAATGAAGCTTGGTGAATATCCCACACAAACGAATGCTCCACATGCGGGTTTCACATGCCACCAACTCCACATTCACAGGCAACTTCAGCGCCACAGCCGTTTTCAGATAGCCCTCAATGCAAAGGCTCTAGACACAAATATTGGTGTGAGAGTTAATTCAATCAAGGAAACACTGCATGTTGGTGAAGGGCATACTGAAGAAGGATCAGCCGAGTGGTTCTTGTGGGAGAACAACTCCATTTGGCTCACTAACTTCACATACTATCAGGCTTCCAAGCAGCTCTCAAGGAAACTCAGTTTTCACAATCTATGCTTAGTGCCCTTTGAGTGCATTATCTAGGAATGAACCTGGTAGAGCATCCCACACAAACGAATGCTCCACATGCGGGTTTCACATGCCACCAACTCCACATTCACAGGCAACTTCAGCGCCACAGCCGTTTTCAGATAGCCCTCAAAGCAAAGGCTCTAGACGCAAATATTGGTGTGAGAGCTAATTCAATCAAGGAAACACTGCATGTTGGTGAAGGGCATATTGAAGAAGAATCAGCCGAGTGGTTCTTGTGGGAGAACAACTCCATTTGGTGCACTAACTTCACACACCATCAGGCTTCCAAGCAGCTCTCAAGGAAACTCAGTTTTCACACTCTATGCTTAGTGCCCTTTGAGTGCCTAGGACTGAAATGAAGCTTGGTGAGCATCCCACACAAACGAATGCTCCACATGCGGGTTTCACATGCCAACAACTCCACATTCACAGGCAACTTCAGCGCCACAGCCGTTTTCAGATAGCCCTCAATGCAAAGGCTCTAGACGCAAATATTGGTGTGAGAGCTAATTCAATCAAGGAAACATTGCATGTTGGTGAAGGGCATATTGAAGAAGGATCAGCCGAGTGGTTCTTGTGGGAGAACAACTCCATTTGGCTCACTAACGTCACACACCATCAGGCTTCCAAGCAGCTCTCAAGGAAACTCAGTTTTCACACTCTATGCTTAGTGCCCTTTGAGTGCCTAGGACTGAAATGAAGCTTGGTGAGCATCCCACACAAACGAATGCTCCACATGCGGGTTTCACATGCCACCAACTCCACATTCACAGGCAACTTCAGCGCCACAGCCGTTTTCACATAGCCCTCAATGCAAAGGCTCTAGACGCAAATATTGGTGTGAGAGCTAATTCAATCAAGGAAACACTGCATGTTGGTGAAGGGCATATTGAAGAAGGATCAGCCGAGTGGTTCTTGTGGGAGAACAACTCCATTTGGCTCACTAACTTCACACACCATCAGGCTTCCAAGCAGCTCTCAAGGAAACTCAGTTTTCACACTCTATGCTTAGTGCCCTTAGAGTGCATTATCTAGGAATGAACCTGGTAGAGCATCCCACACAAACGAATGCTCCACATGCGGGTTTCACATGCAACCAACTCCACATTCACAGGCAACTTCAGCGCCACAGCCGTTTTCAGATAGCCCTCAATGCAAAGGCTCTAGATGCAAATATTGGTGTGAGAGCTAATTCAATCAAGGAAACACTGCATGTTGGTGAAGGGCATATTGCAGAAGCATCAGCCGAGTGGTTCTTGTGGGAGAACAACTCCATTTGGCGCACTAACTTCACACACCATCAGGCTTCCAAGCAGCTCTCAAGGAAACTCAGTTTTCACACTCTATGCTTAGTGCCCTTTGAGTGCCTAGGACTGAAATGAAGCTTGGTGAATATCCCACACAAACGAATGCTCCACATGCGGGTTTCACATGCCACCAACTCCACATTCACAGGCAACTTCAGCGCCACAGCCGTTTTCAGATAGCCCTCAAAGCAAAGGCTCTAGACGCAAATATTGGTGTGAGAGCTAATTCAATCAAGGAAACACTGCATGTTGGTGAAGGGCATATTGAAGAAAGATCAGCCGAGTGGTTCTTGTGGGAGAACAACTCCATTTGGCTCACTAACTTCACACACCATCAGGCTTCCAAGCAGCTCTCAAGGAAACTCAGTTTTCACACTCTATGCTTAGTGCCCTTTGAGTGCCTAGGACTGAAATGAAGCTTGGTGAGCATCCCACACAAACGAATGCTCCACATGCGGGTTTCACATGCCACCAACTCCACATTCACAGGCAACTTCAGCGCCACAGCCGTTTTCAGATAGCCCTCAATGCAAAGGCTCTAGACGCAAATATTGGTGTGAGAGCTAATTCAATCAAGGAAACACTGCATGTTGGTGAAGGGCATATTGAAGAAGGATCAGCCGAGTGGTTCTTGTGGGAGAACAACTCCATTTGGCTCACTAACTTCACACACCATCAGGCTTCCAAGCAGCTCTCAAGGAAACTCAGTTTTCACACTCTATGCTTAGTGCCCTTTGAGTGCCTAGGACTGAAATGAAGCTTGGTGAGCATCCCACACAAACGAATGCTCCACATGCGGATTCACATGCCACCAACTCCACATTCACAGGCAACTTCAGCGCCACAGCCGTTTTCAGATAGCCCTCAATGCAAAGGCTCTAGACGCAAATATTGGTGTGAGAGCTAATTCAATCAAGGAAACACTGCATGTTGGTGAAGGGCACACTGCAGAAGGATCAGCCGTGTGGTTCTTGTGGGAGAACAACTCCATTTGGCTCACTAACTTCACACACCATCAGGCTTCCAAGCAGCTCTCAAGGAAACTCAGTTTTCACACTCTATGCTTAGTGCCCTTTGAGTGCCTAGGACTGAAATGAAGCTTGATGAGCATCTCACACAAACGAATGCTCCACATGCGGGTTTCACATGCCACCAACTGCACATTCACAGGCAACTTCAGCGCCACAGCCGTTTTCAGATAGCCCTCAATGCAAAGGCTCTAGACGCAAATATTTGTGTGAGAGCTAATTCAATCAAGGAAACACTGCATGTTGGTGAAGGGCATATTGAAGAAGCATCAGCCGAGTGGTTCTTGTGGGAGAACAACTCCATTTCGCTCACTAACTTCACACACCATCAGGCTTCCAAGCAGCTCTCAAGGAAACTCCGTTTTCACACTCTATGCTTAGTGCCCTTTGAGTGCATTATCTAGGAATGAACCTGGTAGAGCATCCCACACAAACGAATGCTCCACATGCGGGTTTCACATGCCACCCACTCCACATTCACAGACAACTTCAGCGCCACAGCCGTTTTCAGATAGCCCTCAATGCAAAGGCTCTAGACGCAAATATTGGTGTGAGAGCTAATTCAATCAAGGAAACATTGCATGTTGGTGAAGGGCATATTGAAGAAGGATCAACCGAGTGGTTCTTGTGGGAGAACAACTCCATTTAGCTCACTAACTTCACACACTATCAGGCTTCCAAGCAGCTCTCAAGGGAAACTCCGTTTTTCACACTCTATGCTTAGTGCCCTTTGAGTGGCTAGGACTGAAATGAAGCTTGGTGAGCATACCACACAAACGAATGCTCCACATGCGGGGTTTCACATGCCACCAACTCCACATTCACAGGCAACTTCAGCGCCACAGCCGTTTTCAGATAGCCCTCATGCAAGGCTCTAGACGCAAATATTGGGTGTGAGAGCTAATTCAATCAAGGAAACACTGCATGTTGGTGAAGGGCATACTGAAGAAGGATCAGCCGAGTGGTTCTTGTGGGAGAACAACTCCATTTGACTCACTAACTTCACACACCATCAGGCTTCCAAGCAGCTCTCAAGGAAACTCAGTGTTTCACACTCTATGCTTAGTGCCCTTTGAGTGCATTATCTAGGAATGAACCTGGTAGAGTATCCCACACAAACGAATGCTCCACATGCGGGTTTCACATGCCACAAACTCCACATTCACAGGCAACTTCAGCGCCACAGCCGTTTTCAGATAGCCCTCAATGCAAAGGCTCTAGACGCAAATATTGGTGTGAGAGCTAATTCAATCAAGGAAACACTGCATGTTAGTGAAAGGCATATTGAAGAAGGATCAGCCGAGTGGTTCTTGTGGAGAACAACTCCATTTGGTGCACTAACTTCACACACCATCAGGCTTCCAAGCAGCTCTCAAGGAAACTCAGTTTTCATACTCTATGCTTAGTGCCCTTTGAGTGGCTAGGACTGAAATGAAGCTTGGTGAGCATCCCACACAAACGAATGCTCCACATGCGGGTTTCACATGCCACCAACTCCACATTCACAGGCAACTTCAGCGCCACAGCCGTTTTCAGATAGCCCTCAATGCAAAGGCTCTAGACGCAAATATTGGTGTGAGAGCTAATTCAATCAAGGAAACCCTGCATGTTGGTGAAGGGCATATTGAAGAAGGATCAGCCGAGTGGTTCTTGTGGGAGAACAACTCCATTTGGCTCACTAACTTCACACACCATCAGGCTTCCAAGCAGCTCTCAAGGAAACTCAGTTTTCATACTCTATGCTTAGTGCCCTTTGAGTGGCTAGGACTGAAATGAAGCTTGGTGAGCATCCCACACAAACGAATGCTCCACATGCGGGTTTCAGATGCCACCAACTCCACATTCACAGGCAACTTCAGCGCCACAGCCGTTTTCAGATAGCCCTCAATGCAAAGGCTCTAGACGCAAATATTGGTGTGAGAGCTAATTCAATCAAGGAAACACTGCATGTTGGTGAAGGGCATATTGAAGAAGGATCAGCCGAGTGGTTCTCGTGGGAGAACAACTCCATTTGGCTCACTAAATTCACACACCATCAGGCTTCCAAGCAGCTCTCAAGGAAACTCAGTTTTCACACTCTACGCTTAGTGCCCTTTGAGTGCATTATCTAGGAATGAACTTGGTAGAGCATCCCACACAAACGAATGCTCCACATGCGGGTTTCAGATGCCACCACTGCACATTCACAGGCAACTTCAGTGCCACAGCCGTTTTCAGATAGCCCTCAATGCAAAGGCTCTAGACGCAAATATTGGTGTGAGAGCTAATTCAATCAAGGAAACATTGCATGTTGGTGAAGGGCATATTGAAGAAGGATCAGCTGAGTGGTTCTTGTGGGAGAACAACTCCATTTGGCGCACTAACTTCACACACCATCAGGCTTCCAAGCAGCTCTCAAGGGAAACTCAGTTTTCATACTCTATGCTTAGTGCCCTTTGAGTGCCTAGGACTGAAATGAAGTGTGGTGAGCATCCCACACAAACCAATGCTCCACATGCGGGTTTCACATGCCACCAACTCCACATTCACAGCAACTTCAGCGCCACAGCCGTTTTCAGATAGCCCTCAATGCAAAGGCTCTAGACGCAAATATTGGTGTGAGAGCTAATTCAATCAAGGAAACATTGCATGTTGGTGAAGGGCATATTGAAGAAGGATCAACCGAGTGGTTCTTGTGGGGAGAACAACTCCATTTGGCCTCACTAACTTCACACACCATCAGGCTTCCAAGCAGCTCTCAAGGAAACTCAGTTTTCACACTCTATGCTTAGTGCCCTTTGAGTGCATTATCTAGGAATGAACCTGGTAGAGCATCCCACACAAACGAATGCTCCACATGCGGGTTTCACATGCCACCAACTCCACATTCACAGGCAACTTCAGCGCCACAGCCGTTTTCAGATAGCCCTCAATGCAAAGGCTCTAGACGCAAATATTGGTGTGAGAGCTAATTCAATCAAGGAAACACTGCATGTTGGTGAAGGGCACACTGCAGAAGGATCAGCCGTGTGGTTCTTGTGGGAGAACAACTCCATTTGGCTCACTAACTTCACACACCATCAGGCTTCCAAGCAGCTCTCAAGGAAACTCCGTTTTCACACTCTATGCTTAGTGCCCTTTGAGTGCATTATCTAGGAATGAACCTGGTAGAGCATCCCACACAAACGAATGCTCCACATGCGGGTTTCACATGCCACCAACTCCACATTCACAGGCACCTTCAGCGCCACAGCCGTTTTCAGATACCTCTCAATGCAAAGGCTCTAGACGCAAATATTGGTGTGAGAGCTAATTCAATCAAGGAAACACTGCATGTTGGTGAAGGGCATATTGAAGAAGCATCAGCCGAGTGGTTCTTGTGGGAGAACAACTCCATTTGGCTCACTAACTTCACACACCATCAGGCTTCCAAGCAGCTCTCAAGGAAACTCCGTTTTCACACTCTATGCTTAGTGCCCTTTGAGCCCCTAGGACTGAAATGAAGCTTGATGAGCATCTCACACAAACGAATGCTCCACATGCGGGTTTCACATGCCACCAACTCCACATTCACAGGCAACTTCAGCGCCACAGCCGTTTTCAGATAGCCCTCAATGCAAAGGCTCTAGACGCAAATATTGGTGTGAGAGCTAATTCAATCAAGGAAACACTGCATGTTGGTGAAGGGCATATTGAAGAAGGATCAGCCGAGTGGTTCTTGTGGGAGAACAACTCCATTTGGCTCACTAACTTCACACACCATCAGGCTTACAAGCAGCTCTCAAGGAAACTCCGTTTTCACACTCTATGCTTAGTGCCCTTTGAGTGCATTATCTAGGAATGAACCTGGTAGAGCATCAAACACAAACGAATGCTCCACATGCGGGTTTCACATGCCACCAACTCCACATTCACAGGCAACTTCAGCGCCACAGCCGTTTTCAGATAGCCCTCAATGCAAAGGCTCTAGACGCAAATATTGGTGTGAGAGCTAATTCAATCAAGGAAACACTGCATGTTGGTGAAGGGCATATTGAAGAAGCATCAGCCGAGTGGTTCTTGTGGGAGAACAACTCCATTTGGCTCACTAACTTCACACACCATCAGGCTTCCAAGCAGCTCTCAAGGAAACTCAGTTTTCACACTCTATGCTTAGTGCCCTTTCTTTGGCTACGACTGAAATGAACCTGGTAGAGCATCCCACACAAACGAATGCTCCACATGCGGGTTTCACATGCCACCAACTCCACATTCACAGGCAACTTCAGCGCCACAGCCGTTTTCAGATAGCCCTCAATGCAAAGGCTCTAGACGCAAATATTGGTGTGAGAGCTAATTCAATCAAGGAAACACTGCATGTTGGTGAAGGGCATACTGAAGAAGGATCAGCCGAGTGGTTCTTGTGGGAGAACAACTCCATTTGGCTCACTAACTTCACACACCATCAGGCTTCCAAGCAGCTCTCAAGGAAACTCAGTTTTCACACTCTATGCTTAGTGCCCTTTGAGCGCATTATCTAGGAATGAACCTGGTAGAGCATCCCACACAAACGAATGCTCCACATGCGGGTTTCACATGCCACCAACTCCACATTCACAGGCAACTTCAGCGCCACAGCCGTTTTCAGATAGCCCTCAATGCAAAGGCTCTAGACGCAAATATTGGTGTGAGAGCTAATTCAATCAAGGAAACACTGCATGTTGGTGAAGGGCATATTGAAGAAGGATCAGCCGAGTGGTTCTTGTGGGAGAACAACTCCATTTGGCTCACTAACTTCACACACCATCAGGCTTACAAGCAGCTCTCAAGGAAACTTCGTTTTCACACTCTATGCTTAGTGCCCTTTGAGTGCATTATCTAGGAATGAACCTGGTAGAGCATCCCACACAAACGAATACTCCACATGCGGGTTTCACATGCCACCAACTCCACATTCACAGAAAACTTCAGCGCCACAGCCGTTTTCAGATAGCCCTCAATGCAAAGGCTCTAGACGCAAATATTGGTGTGAGAGCTAATTCAATCAAGGAAACATTGCATGTTGGTGAACGGCATATTGAAGAAGGATCAGCCGAGTGGTTCTTGTGGGAGAACAACTCCATTTAGCTCACTAACTTCACACACTATCAGGCTTCCAAGCAGCTCTCAAATAAACTCCGTTTTCACACTCTATGCTTAGTGCTCTTTGAGTGCCTAGGACTGAAATGAAGCTTGGTGAGCATCCCACACAAACGAATGCTCCACATGCGGGTTTCACATGCCACCAACTCCACATTCACAGGCAACTTCAGCGCCACAGCCGTTTTCAGATAGCCCTCAATGCAAAGGCTCTAGACGCAAATATTGGTGTGAGAGCTAATTCAATCAAGGAAACACTGCATGTTAGTGAAAGGCATATTGAAGAAGGATCAACCCAGTGGTTCTTGTGGGAGAACAACTCCATTTGGCGCACTAACTTCACACACCATCAGGCTTCCAAGCAGCTCTCAAGGAAACTCAGTTTTCATACTCTATGCTTAGTGCCCTTTGAGTGCCTAGGACTGAAATGAAGCTTGGTGAGCATCCCACACAAACCAATGCTCCACATGCGGGTTTCACATGCCACCAACTCCACATTCTCAGGCAACTTCAGCGCCACAGCCGTTTTCAGATAGCCCTCAATGCAAAGGCTCTAGACGCAAATATTGGTGTGAGAGCTAATTCAATCAAGGAAACACTGCATGTTGGTGAAGGGCATATTGAAGAAGGATCAACCGAGTGGTTCTTGTGGGAGAACAACTCCATTTGGCTCACTAACTTCACACACCATCAGGCTTCCAAGCAGCTCTCAAGGAAACTCCGTTTTCACACTCTATGCTTAGTGCCCTTTGAGTGCCTAGGACTGAAATGAAGCTTGGTGAGCATCCCACACAAACGAATGCTCCACATGCGGGTTTCACATGCCACCAACTCCACATTCACAGGCACCTTCAGCGCCACAGCCGTTTTCAGATAGCCCTCAATGCAAAGGCTCTAGACGCAAATATTGGTGTGAGAGCTAATTCAATCAAGGAAACACTGCATGTTGGTGAAGGGCATATTGAAGAAGCATCAGCCGAGTGGTTCTTGTGGGAGAACAACTCCATTTGGCTCACTAACTTCACACACCATCAGGCTTCCAAGCAGCTCTCAAGGAAACTCAGTTTTCACACTCTATGCTTAGTGCCCTTTGAGTGCATTATCTAGGAATGAACTTGGTAGAGCATCCCACACAAACGAATGCTCCCCATGCGGGTTTCACATGCCACCAACTCCACATTCACAGGCAACTTCAGCGCCACAGCCGTTTTCAGATAGCCCTCAATGCAAAGGCTCTAGACGCAAATATTGGTGTGAGAGCTAATTCAATCAAGGAAACACTGCATGTTGGTGAAGGGCATATTGAAGAAGCATCAGCCGAGTGGTTCTTGTGGGAGAACAACTCCATTTGGCTCACTAACTTCACACACCATCAGGCTTCCAAGCAGCTCTCAAGGAAACTCAGTTTTCACACTCTATGCTTAGTGCCCTTTGAGTGCCTAGGACTGAAATGAAGCTTGGTGAGCATCCCACACAAACGAATGCTCCACATGCGGGTTTCACATGCCACCAACTCCACATTCACAGGCAACTTCAGCGCCACAGCCGTTTTCAGATAGCCCTCAATGCAAAGGCTCTAGACGCAAATATTGGTGTGAGAGCTAATTCAATCAAGGAAACACTGCATGTTGGTGAAGGGCATATTGAAGAAGGATCAGCCGAGTGGTTCTTGTGGGAGAACAACTCCATTTGGCTCACTAACTTCACACACCATCAGGCTTCCAAGCAGCTCTCAAGGAAACTCAGTTTTCACACTCTATGCTTAGTGCCCTTTGAGTGCATTATCTAGGAATGAAGCTGGTAGAGCATCCCACACAAACGAATGCTCCACATGCGGGTTTCACATGCCACCAACTCCACATTCACAGGCAACTTCAGCGCCACAGCCGTTTTCAGATAGCCCTCAATGCAAAGGCTCTTGATGCAAATATTGGTGTGAGAGCTAATTCAATCAAGGAAACACTGCATGTTAGAGAAAGGCATATTGAAGAAGGATCAGCCGAGTGGTTCTTGTGGGAGAACAACTCCATTTGGCTCACTAACTTCACACACCATCAGGCTTCCAAGCAGCTCTCAAGGAAACTCAGTTTTCACACTCTATGCTTAGTGTCCTTTGAGTGCCTAGGAATGAAACGAAGCTTGGTGAGCATCCCACACAAACGAATGCTGCACATGCGGGTTTCACATGCCACCAACTTCACATTATCAGGAAACCTCAGCGCCACAGCCGTTTTCAGATAGCCCTCAATGCAAAGGCTCTAGACGCATATATTGGTGTGAGAGCTAATTCAATCAAGGAAACACTGCATGTTGGTGAAGGGCATATTGAAGAAGGATCAGCCGAGTGGTTCTTGTGGAAGAACAACTCCATTTGGCTCACTAACTTCACACACCATCAGGCTTCCAAGCAGCTCTCAAGGAAACTCAGTTTTCACACTCTATGCTTAGTGCCCTTTGAGTGCATTATCTAGGAATGAACATGGTAGAGCATCCCACACAAACGAATGCTCCACATGCGGGTTTCACATGCCACCAACTTCACATTCTCAGGCAACTTCAGCGCCACAGCCGTTTTCAGATAGCCCTCAATGCAAAGGCTCTAGACGCAAATATTGGTGTGAGAGCTAATTCAATCAAGGAAACACTGCATGTTGGTGAAGGGCATATTGAAGAAGGATCAGCCGAGTGGTCCTTGTGGGAGAACAACTCCATTTGGCTCACTAACTTCACACACCATCAGGCTTCCAAGCAGCTCTCAAGGAAACTCCGTTTTCACACTCTATGCTTAGTGTCCTTTGAGTGCCTAGGAATGAAACGAAGCTTGGTGAGCATCCCACACAAACGAATGCTGCACATGCGGGTTTCACATGCCACCAACTTCACATTATCAGGAAACCTCAGCGCCACAGCCGTTTTCAGATAGCCCTCAATGCAAAGGCTCTAGACGCAAATATTGGTGTGAGAGCTAATTCAATCAAGGAAACACTGCATGTTGGTGAAGGGCATATTGAAGAAGCATCAGCCGAGTGGTTCTTGTGGGAGAACAACTCCATTTGGCTCACTAACTTCACACACCATCAGGCTTCCAAGCAGCTCTCAAGGAAACTCAGTTTTCACACTCTATGCTTAGTGCCCTTTGAGTGCATTATCTAGGAATGAACCTGGTAGAGCATCCCACACAAACGAATGCTCCACATGCGGGTTTCACATGCCACCAACTCCACATTCACAGGCAACTTCAGCGCCACAGCCGTTTTCAGATAGCCCTCAATGCAAAGGCTCTAGACGCAAATATTGGTGTGAGAGCTAATTCAATCAAGGAAACACTGCATGTTGGTGAAGGGCATATTGAAGAAGCATCAGCCGAGTGGTTCTTGTGGGAGAACAACTCCATTTGGCTCACTAACTTCACACACCATCAGGCTTCCAAGCAGCTCTCAAGGAAACTCAGTTTTCACACTCTATGCTTAGTGCCCTTTGAGTGCATTATCTAGGAATGAACCTGGTAGAGCATCCCACACAAACGAATGCTCCACATGCGGGTTTCACATGCCACCAACTTCACATTCACAGGCAACTTCAGCGCCACAGCCGTTTTCAGATAGCCCTCAATGCAAAGGCTCTAGACGCAAATATTGGTGTGAGAGCTAATTCAATCAAGGAAACACTGCATGTTGGTGAAGGGCATATTGAAGAAGGATCAGCCGAGTGGTTCTTGTGGGAGAACAACTCCATTTGGCTCACTAACTTCACACACCACCAGGCTTCCAAGCACCTCTCAAGGAAACTCCGTTTTCACACTCTATGCTTAGTGCCCTTTGAGTGCATTATCTAGGAATGAACCTGGTAGAGCATCCCACACAAACGAATGCTCCACATGCGGGTGTCACATGCCACCAACTCCACATTCACAGGCAACTTCAGCGCCACAGCCGTTTTCAGATAGCCCTCAATGCAAAGGCTCTAGACGCAAATATTGGTGTGAGAGCTAATTCAATCAAGGAAACACTGCATGTTGGTGAAGTGCATATTGAAGAAGGATCAACCGAGTGGTTCTTGTGGGAGAACAACTCCATTTGGCTCACTAACTTCACACACCATCAGGCTTCCAAGCAGCTCTCAAGGAAACTCAGTTTTCACACTCTATGCTTAGTGCCCTTTGAGTGCCTAGGATTGAAATGAAGCTTGGTGAGCATCCCACACAAACGAATGCTCCACATGCGGGTTTCACATGCCACCAACTCCACATTCTCAGGCAACTTCAGTGCCACAGCTGTTTTCAGTTAGCCCTCAATGTATAGGCTCTAGACGCAAATATTGGTGTGAGAGCTAATTCAATCAAGGAAACACTGCATGTTAGTGAAAGGCATATTGAAGAAGGATCAGCCGAGTGGTCCTTGTGGGAGAACAACTCCATTTGGCTCACTAACATCACACACCATCAGGCTTCCAAGCAGCTCTCAAGGAAACTCAGTTTTCACACTCTATGCTTAGTGCCCTTTGAGTGCATTATCTAGGAATGAACCTGGTAGAGCATCCTACACAAACGAATGCTCCACATGCGGGTTTCACATGCCACCAACTCCACATTCACAGGCAACTTCCGCCCACAGCCGTTTTCAGATAGCCCTCAATGCAAAGGCTCTAGACGCAAATATTGGTGTGAGAGCTAATTCAATCAAGGAAACACTGAATGTTGGTGAAGGGCATACTGAAGAAGGATCAGCCGAGTGGTTCTTGTGGGAGAACAACTCCATTTGGCTCACTAACTTCACACACCATCAGGCTTCCAAGCAGCTCTCAAGGAAACTCCGTTTTCACACTCTATGCTTAGTGCCCTTTGATTGCATTATCTAGGAATGAACCTGGTAGAGCATCCCACACAAACGAATGCTGCACATGCGGGTTTCACATGCCACCAACTCCACATTCACAGGCAACTTCAGCGCCACAGCCGTTTTCAGATAGCCCTCAATGCAAAGGCTCTAGACGCAAATATTGGTGTGAGAGCTAATTCAATCAAGGAAACATTGCATGTTGGTGAAGGGCATATTGAAGAAGGATCAACCGAGTGGTTCTTGTGGGAGAACAACTCCATTTGGCTCACTAACGTCACACACCATCAGGCTTCCAAGCAGCTCTCAAGGAAACTCAGTTTTCACACTCTATGCTTAGTGCCCTTTGAGTGCATTATCTAGGAATGAACCTGGTAGAGCATCCCACACAAACGAATGCTGCACATGCGGGTTTCACATGTCACCAACTCCACATTCACAGGCAACTTCAGCGCCACAGCCGTTTTCAGATAGCCCTCAATGCAAAGGCTCTAGACGCAAATATTGGTGTGAGAGCTAATTCAATCAAGGAAACACTGCATGTTGGTGAAGGGCATATTGAAGAAGGATCAACCGAGTGGTTCTTGTGGGAGAACAACTCCATTTGGCTCACTAACGTCACACACCATCAGGCTTCCAAGCAGCTCTCAAGAAACTCAGTTTTCACACTCTATGCTTAGTGCCCTTTGAGTGCCTAGGATTGAAATTAAGCTGGTAGAGCATCCCACACAAACGAATGCTCCACATGCGAGGTTTTTTTTCACATGCCACCAACTCCACATTCACAGGCAACTTCAGCGCCACAGCCGTTTTCAGATAGCCCTCAATGCAAAGGCTCTTGATGCAAATATTGGTGTGAGAGCTAATTCAATCAAGGAAACACTGCATGTTAGAGAAAGGCATATTGAAGAAGGATCAGCCGAGTGGTTCTTGTGGGAGAACAACTCCATTTTGCTCACTAACTTCACACACCATCAGGCTTCCAAGCAGCTCTCAAGGAAACTCAGTTTTCACACTCTATGCTTAGTGTCCTTTGAGTGCCTAGGACTGAAACGAAGCTTGGTGAGCATCCCACACAAACGAATGCTGCACATGCGGGTTTCACATGCCACCAACTTCACATTATCAGGAAACCTCAGCGCCACAGCCGTTTTCAGATAGCCCTCAATGCAAAGGCTCTAGACGCATATATTGGTGTGAGAGCTAATTCAATCAAGGAAACACTGCATGTTGGTGAAGGGCATATTGAAGAAGGATCAGCCGAGTGGTTCTTGTGGGAGAACAACTCCATTTGGCTCACTAACTTCACACACCATCAGGCTTCCAAGCAGCTCTCAAGGAAACTCAGTTTTCACACTCTATGCTTAGTGCCCTTTGAGTGCATTATCTAGAATGAACCTGGTAGAGCATCCCACACAAAACGAATGCTCCACATGCGGGTTTCACATGCCACCAACTCCACATTCATAGGCAACTTCAGCGCCACAGCCGTTTTCAGATAGCCCTCAATGCAAAGGCTCTTGACGCAAATATTGGTGTGAGAGCTAATTCAATCAAGGAAACACTGCATGTTGGTGAAGGGCATATTGAAGAAGCATCAGCCGAGTGGTTCTTGTGGGAGAACAACTCCATTTGGCTCACTAACTTCACACACCATCAGGCTTCCAAGCAGCTCTCAAGGAAACTCAGTTTTCACACTCTATGCTTAGTGCCCTTTGAGTGCCATTATCTAGGAATGAACGTGGTAGAGCATCCCACACAAACGAATGCTCCACATGCGGGTTTCACATGCCACCAACTCCACATTCACAGGCACCTTCAGCGCCACAGCCGTTTTCAGATAGCCCTCAATGCAAAGGCTCTAGACGCAAATATTGGTGTGAGAGCTAATTCAATCAAGGAAACATTGCATGTTGGTGAAGGGCATATTGAAGAAGGATCAGCGAGTGGTTCTTGTGGGAGAACAACTCCATTGGCTCACTAACGTCACACACCATCAGGCTTCCAAGCAGCTCTCAAGGAACTCAGTTTTCACACTCTATGCTTAGTGCCCTTTGAGTGCATTATCTAGGAATGAACCTGGTAGAGCATCCTACACAAACGAATGCTCCACATGCGGGTTTCACATGCCACCAACTCCACATTCACAGGCAACTTCCGCCCACAGCCGTTTTCAGATAGCCCTCAATGCAAAGGCTCTAGACGCAAATATTGGTGTGAGAGCTAATTCAATCAAGGAAACATTGCATGTTGGTGAAGGGCATATTGAAGAAGGATCAGCCGAGTGGTTCTTGTGGGAGAACAACTCCATTTGGCTCACTAACTTCACACACCATCAGGCTTCCAAGCAGCTCTCAAGGAAACTCCGTTTTCACACTCTATGCTTAGTGCCCTTTGAGTGCATTATCTAGGAATGAACCTGGTAGAGCATCCCACACAAACGAATGCTCCACATGCGGGTTTCACATGCACCAACTCCACATTCACAGGCAACTTCAGCGCCACAGCCGTTTTCAGATAGCCCTCAATGCAAAGGCTCTAGACGCAAATATTGGTGTGAGAGCTAATTCAATCAAGGAACACTGCATGTGGTGAAGGGCATATTGAAGAAGGATCAGCCGAGTGGTCCTTGTGGGAGAAACAACTCCATTTGGCTCACTAACTTCACACACCATCAGGCTTCAAGCAGCTCTCAAGGAAACTCAGTTTTCACACTCTATGCTTAGTGCCCTTTGAGTGCATTTTCTAGGAATGAACCTGGTAGAGCATCCCACACAAACGAATGCTGCACATGCGAGGGTTTCACATGTCACCAACTCCACATTCACAGGCAACTTCAGCGCCACAGCCGTTTTCAGATAGCCCTCAATGCAAAGGCTCTAGACGCAAATATTGGTGTGAGAGCTAATTCAATCAAGGAAACATTGCATGTTGGTGAAGGGCATATTGAAGAAGGATCAACCGAGTGGTTCTTGTGGGAGAACAACTCCATTTGGCTCACTAACGTCACACACCATCAGGCTTCCAAGCAGCTCTCAAGGAAACTCAGTTTTCACACTCTATGCTAGTGCCCTTTGAGTGCATTATCTAGGAATGAACCTGGTAGAGCATCCCACACAAACGAATGCTCCACATGCGGGTTTCACATGTCACCAACTCCACATTCACAGGCAACTTCAGCGCCACAGCCGTTTTCAGATAGCCCTCAATGCAAAGGCTCTAGACGCAAATATTGGTGTGAGAGCTAATTCAATCAAGGAAACACTGCATGTTGGTGAAGGGCATATTGAAGAAGGATCAACCGAGTGGTTCTTGTGGGAGAACAACTCCATTTGGCTCACTAACGTCACACACCATCAGGCTTCCAAGCAGCTCTCAAGGAAACTCAGTTTTCACACTCTATGCTTAGTGCCCTTTGAGTGCCTAGGATTGAAATGAAGCTGGTAGAGCATCCCACACAAACGAATGCTCCACATGCGGGTTTCACATGCCACCAACTCCACATTCACAGGCAACTTCAGCGCCACAGCCGTTTTCAGATAGCCCTCAATGCAAAGGCTCTTGATGCAAATATTGGTGTGAGAGCTAATTCAATCAAGGAAACACTGCATGTTAGAGAAAGGCATATTGAAGAAGGATCAGCCGAGTGGTTCTTGTGGGAGAACAACTCCATTTTGCTCACTAACTTCACACACCATCAGGCTTCCAAGCAGCTCTCAAGGAAACTCAGTTTTCACACTCTATGCTTAGTGTCCTTTGAGTGCCTAGGACTGAAACGAAGCTTGGTGAGCATCCCACACAAACGAATGCTGCACATGCGGGTTTCACATGCCACCAACTTCACATTATCAGGAAACCTCAGCGCCACAGCCGTTTTCAGATAGCCCTCAATGCAAAGGCTCTAGACGCATATATTGGTGTGAGAGCTAATTCAATCAAGGAAACACTGCATGTTGGTGAAGGGCATATTGAAGAAGGATCAGCCGAGTGGTTTCTTGTGGGAGAACAACTCCATTTGGCTCACTAACTTCACACACCATCAGGCTTCCAAGCAGCTCTCAAGGAAACTCAGTTTTCACACTCTATGCTTAGTGCCCCTTTGAGTGCATTATCTAGGAATGAACCTGGTAGAGCATCCCACACAAACGAATGCTCCACATGCGGGTTTCACATGCACCAACTCCACATTCACAGGCAACTTCAGCGCCACAGCCGTTTCAGATAGCCCTCAATGCAAAGGCTCTAGACGCAAATATTGGTGTGAGAGCTAATTCAATCAAGGAAACACTGCATGTTGGTGAAGGGCATATTGAAGAAGCATCAGCCGAGTGGTTCTTGTGGGAGAACAACTCCATTTGGCTCACTAACTTCACACACCATCAGGCTTCCAAGCAGCTCTCAAGGAAACTCAGTTTTCACACTCTATGCTTAGTGCCTTTGAGTGCATTATCTAGGAATGAACGTGGTAGAGCATCCCACACAAACGAATGCTCCACATGCGGGTTTCACATGCCACCAACTCCACATTCACAGGCACCTTCAGCGCCACAGCCGTTTTCAGATAGCCCTCAATGCAAAGGCTCTAGACGCAAATATTGGTGTGAGAGCTAATTCAATCAAGGAAACATTGCATGTGGTGAAGGGCATATTGAAGAAGGATCAGCCGAGTGGTTCTTGTGGGGAGAACAACTCCATTTGGCTCACTAACGTCACACACCATCAGGCTTCCAAGCAGCTCTCAAGGAAACTCAGTTTTCACACTCTATGCTTAGTGCCCTTTGAGTGCCTAGGACTGAAATGAAGCTTGGTGAGCATCCCACACAAACGAATGCTCCACTTGCGGGTTTCACATGCCACCAACTGCACATTCACAGGCAACTTCAGCGCCACAGCTGTTTTCAGATAGCCCTCAATGTAAAGGCTCTAGACGCAAATATTGGTGTGAGAGCTAATTCAATCAAGGAAACACTGCATGTTGGTGAAGGGGCATATTGAAGAAGGATCAGCCGAGTGGTTCTTGTGGGAGAACAACTCCATTTGGCTCACTAACTTCACACACCATCAGGCTTCCAAGCAGCTCTCAAAGAAACGCAGTTTTCACACTCTATGCTTAGTGCCCTTTGAGTGCATTATCTAGGAATGAACCTGGTAGAGCATCCACACAAACGAATGCTCCACATGCGGGTTTCACATGCCACCAACTCCACATTCACAGGCAACTTCAGCGCCACAGCCGTTTTCAGATAGCCCTCAATGCAAAGGCTCTAGACGCAAATATTGGTGTGAGAGCTAATTCAATCAAGGAAAACACTGCATGTTGGTGAAGGGCATATTGAAGAAGGATCAACCGAGTGGTTCTTGTGGGAGAACAACTCCAATTGGGCACTAACTTCACACACCATCAGGCTTCCAAGCAGCTCTCAAGGAAACTCAGTTTTCACACTCTATGCTTAGTGCCCTTTGAGTGCCTAGGACTGAACAAAGCTTGGTGAGCATCCCACACAAACGAATGCTGCACATGCGGGTTTCACATGCCACCAACTTCACAATCTCAGGCAACTTCAGCGCCACAGCCGTTTTCAGATAGCCCTCAATGCAAAGGCTCTAGAAGCAAATATTGGTGTGAGAGCTAATTCAATCAAGGAAACACTGCATGTTGGTGAAGGGCATATTGAAGAAGGATCAGCCGAGTGGTTCTTGTGGGAGAACAACTCCATTTGGCTCACTAACTTCACACACACCACAGGCTTCCAAGCAGCTCTCAAGGAAACTCCGTTTTCACACTCTATGCTTAGTGCCCTTTGAGTGCATTATCTAGGAATGAACCTGGTAGAGCATCCACACAAACGAATGCTATACATGCGGGTTTCACATGCCACCAACTCCACATTCACAGGCAACTTCAGCGCCACAGCCGTTTTCAGATAGCCCTCAATGCAAAGGCTCTAGACGCAAATATTGGTGTGAGAGCTAATTCCAATCAAGGAAACACTGCATGTTGGTGAAGTGCATATTGAAGAAGGATCAACGAGTGGTTCTTGTGGGAGAACAACTCCATTTGGCTCACTAACTTCACACACCATCAGGCTTCCAAGCAGCTCTCAAGGAAACTCAGTTTTCACACTCTATGCTTAGTGCCCTTTGAGTGCCTAGGATTGAAATGAAGCTTGGTAGAGCATCCCACACAAACGAATGCTCCCCATGCGGTTTCACATGCCACCAACTCCACATTCTCAGGCAACTTCAGTGCCACAGCTGTTTTCAGTTAGCCCTCAATGTATAGGCTCTAGACGCAAATATTGGTGTGAGAGCTAATTCAATCAAGGAAACACTGCATGTTAGTGAAAGTCATATTGAAGAAGGATCAGCCGAGTGGTCCTTGTGGGAGAACAACTCCATTTGGCTCACTAACATCACACACCATCAGGCTTCCAAGCAGCTCTCAGGAAACTCAGTTTTCACACTCTATGCTTAGTGCCCTTTGAGTGCATTATCTAGCAATGAACCTGGTAGAGCATCCTACACAAACGAATGCTCCACATGCGAGGTTTCACATGCCACCAACTCCACATTCACAGGCAACTTCCGCCCACAGCCGTTTTCAGATAGCCCTCAATGCAAAGGCTCTAGACGCAAATATTGGTGTGAGAGCTAATTCAATCAAGGAAACATTGCATGTTGGTGAAGGGCATATTGAAGAAGGATCAGCCGAGTGGTTCTTGTGGGAGAACAACTCCATTTGGCTCACTAACTTCACACACCATCAGGCTTCCAAGCAGCTCTCAAGGAAACTCCGTTTTCACACTCTATGCTTAGTGCCCTTTGAGTGCATTATCTAGGAATGAACCTGGTAGAGCATCCCACACAAACGAATGCTCCACATGCGGGTTTCACATGCCACCAACTCACATTCACAGGCACCTTCAGCGCCACAGCCGTTTTCAGATAGCCCTCAATGCAAAGGCTCTAGACGCAAATATTGGTGTGAGAGCTAATTCAATCAAGGAAACACTGCATGTTGGTGAAGGGCATATTGAAGAAGGATCAGCCGAGTGGTCCTTGTGGGAGAACAACTCCATTTGGCTCACTAACTTCACACACCATCAGGCTTCCAAGCAGCTCTCAAGGAAACTCAGTTTTCACACTCTATGCTTAGTGCCCTTTGAGTGCATTTTCTAGGAATGAACCTGGTAGAGCATCCCACACAAACGAATGCTGCACATGCGGGTTTCACATGCCACCAACTCCACATTCACAGGCAACTTCAGCGCCACAGCCGTTTTCAGATAGCCCTCAATGCAAAGGCTCTAGACGCAAATATTGGTGTGAGAGCTAATTCAATCAAGGAAACATTGCATGTTGGTGAAGGGCATATTGAAGAAGGATCAACCGAGTGGTTCTTGTGGGAGAACAACTCCATTTGGCTCACTAACGTCACACACCATCAGGCTTCCAAGCAGCTCTCAAGGAAACTCAGTTTTCACACTCTATGCTTAGTTGCCCTTTGAGTGCCTAGGATTGAAATGAAGCTTGGTGAGCATCCCACACAAACGAATGCTGCACATGCGGTTTTCACATGCCACCAACTCCACATTCTCAGGCAACTTCAGCGCCACAGCTGTTTTCAGATAGCCCTCAATGTATAGGCTCTAGACGCAAATATTGGTGTGAGAGCTAATTCAATCAAGGAAACACAGCATGTTAGTGAAAGGCATATTGAAGAAGGATCAGCCGAGTGGTCCTTGTGGGAGAACAACTCCATTTGGCTCACTAACATCACACACCATCAGGCTTCCAAGCAGCTCTCAAGGAAACTCAGTTTTCACACTCTATGCTTAGTGCCCTTTGAGTGCATTATCTAGGAATGAACCTGGTAGAGCATCCCACACAAACGAATGCTCCACATGCGGGTTTCACATGCCACCAACTCCACATTCACAGGCACCTTCAGCGCCACAGCCGTTTTCAGATAGCCCTCAATGCAAAGGCTCTAGACGCAAATATTGGTGTGAGAGCTAATTCAATCAAGGAAACACTGCATGTTGGTGAAGGGCATATTGAAGAAGGATCAGCCGAGTGGTTCTTGTGGGAGAACAACTCCATTTGGCTCACTAACGTCACCACACCATCAGGCTTCCAAGCAGCTCTCAAGGAAACTCAGTTTTCACACTCTATGCTTAGTGCCCTTTGAGTGCCTAGGACTGAAATGAAGCTTGGTGAGCATCCCACACAAACGAATGCTGCACTTGCGGGTTTCACATGCCACCAACTGCACATTCACAGGCAACTTCAGCGCCACAGCTGTTTTCAGATAGCCCTCAATGTAAAGGCTCTAGACGCAAATATTGGTGTGAGAGCTAATTCAATCAAGGGAAAACACTGCATGTTGGTGAAGGGCATATTGAAGAAGGATCAGCCGAGTGGTTCTTGTGGGAGAACAACTCCATTTGGCTCACTAACTTCCACACACCATCAGGCTTCAAGCAGCTCTCAAAGAAACGCAGTTTTCACACTCTATGCTTAGTGCCCTTTGAGTGCATTATCTAGGAAATGAACCTGGTAGAGCATCCCACCCAAACGAATGCTGCACATGCGGGTTTCACATGCCACCAACTTCACATTCTCAGGCAACTTCAGTGCCACAGCTGTTTTCAGTTAGCCCTCAATGTATAGGCTCTAGACGCAAATATTGGTGTGAGAGCTAATTCAATCAAGGAAACACTGCATGTTAGTGAAAGGCATATTGAAGAAGGATCAGCCGAGTGGTCCTTGTGGGAGAACAACTCCATTGGCTCACTAACATCACACACCATCAGGCTTCCAAGCAGCTCTCAAGGAAACTCAGTTTTCACACTCTATGCTTAGTGCCCTTTGAGTGCATTATCTAGGAATGAACCTGGTAGAGCATCCTACACAAAACGAATGCTGCACATGCGGGTTTCACATGCCACCAACTCCACATTCACAGGCAACTTCAGCGCCACAGCCGTTTTCAGATAGCCCTCAATGCAAAGGCTCTAGACGCAAATATTGGTGTGAGAGCTAATTCAATCAAGGAAACATTGCATGTTGGTGAAGGGCATATTGAAGAAGGATCAACCGAATGGTTCTTGTGGGAGAACAACTCCATTTGGCTCACTAACGTCACACACCATCAGGCTTCCAAGCAGCTCTCAAGGAAACTCAGTTTTCACACTCTATGCTTAGTGCCCTTTGAGTGCATTATCTAGGAATGAACCTGGTAGAGCATCCCACACAAACGAATGCTCCACATGCGGGTTTCACATGTCACCAACTCCACATTCACAGGCAACTTCAGCGCCACAGCCGTTTTCAGATAGCCCTCAATGCAAAGGCTCTAGACGCAAATATTGGTGTGAGAGCTAATTCAATCAAGGAAACACTGCATGTTGGTGAAGGGCATATTGAAGAAGGATCAGCCGAGTGGTCCTTGTGGAGAACAACTCCATTTGGCTCACTAACGTCACACACCATCAGGCTTCCAAGCAGCTCTCAAGGAAACTCAGTTTTCACACTCTATGCTTAGTGCCCTTTGAGTGCCTAGGATTGAAATGAAGCTTGGTGAGCATCCCACACAAACGAATGCTGCACATGCGGGTTTCACATGCCACCAACTCCACATTCTCAGGCAACTTCAGCGCCACAGCTGTTTTCAGATAGCCCTCAATGTATAGGCTCTAGACGCAAATATTGGTGTGAGAGCTAATTCAATCAAGGAAACACTGCATGTTAGTGAAAGGCATATTGAACAAGGATCAGCCGAGTGGTCCTTGTGGGAGAACAACTCCATTTGGCTCACTAACATCACACACCATCAGGCTTCCAAGCAGCTCTCAAGGAAACTCAGTTTTCACACTCTATGCTTAGTGCCCTTTGAGTGCATTATCTAGGAATGAACCTGGTAGAGCATCCTACACAAACGAATGCTCCACATGCGGGTTTCACATGCCACCAACTCCACATTCACAGGCAACTTCCGCCCACAGCCGTTTTCAGATAGCCCTCAATGCAAAGGCTCTAGACGCAAATAATGGTGTGAGAGCTAATTCAATCAAGGAAACATTGCATGTTGGTGAAGGGCATATTGAAGAAGGATCAGCGAGTGGTTCTTGTGGGAGAACAACTCCATTTGGCTCACTAACTTCACACACCATCAGGCTTCCAAGCAGCTCTCAAGGAAACTCCGTTTTCACACTCTATGCTTAGTGCCCTTTGAGTGCATTATCTAGGAATGAACCTGGTAGAGCATCCCACACAAACGAATGCTCCACATGCGGGTTTCACATGCCACCAACTCCACATTCACAGGCAACTTCAGCGCCACAGCCGTTTTCAGATAGCCCTCAATGCAAAGGCTCTAGACGCAAATATTGGTGTGAGAGCTAATTCAATCAAGGAAACACTGCATGTTGGTGAAGGGCATATTGAAGAAGGATCAGCCGAGTGGTCCTTGTGGGAGAACAACTCCATTTGGCTCACTAACTTCACACACCATCAGGCTTCCAAGCAGCTCTCAAGGAAACTCAGTTTTCACACTCTATGCTTAGTGCCCTTTGTGCATTATCTAGGAATGAACCTGGTAGAGCATCCCCACACAAACGAATGCTGCACATGCGGGTTTCACATGCCACCAACTCCACATTCACAGGCAACTTCAGCGCCACAGCCGTTTTCAGATAGCCCTCAATGCAAAGGCTCTAGACGCAAATATTGGTGTGAGAGCTAATTCAATCAAGGAAACACTGCATGTTCGTGAAAGGCATATTGAAGAAGGATCAGCCGAGTGGTCCTTGTGGGAGAACAACTCCATTTGGCTCACTAACTTCACACACCATCAGGCTTCCAAGCAGCTCTCAAGGAAACTCCGTTTTCACACTCTATGCTTAGTGCCCTTTGAGTGCATTATCTAGGAATGAACCTGGTAGAGCATCCCACACAAACGAATGCTCCACATGCGGGTTTCACATGCCACCAACTGCACATTCACAGGCAACTTCAGCGCCACAGCCGTTTTCAGATAGCCCTCAATGCAAAGGCTGTAGACGCAAATATTGGTGTGAGAGCTAATTCAATCAAGGAAACACTGCATGTTGGTGAAGGGCATATTGAAGAAGGATCAGCCGAGTGGTTCTTGTGGGAGAACAACTCCATTTGGCTCACTAACTTCACACACCATCAGGCTTCCAAGCAGCTCTCAAGGAAACTCCCGTTTTCACACTCTATGCTTAGTGCCCTTTGAGTGCCTAGGACTGAAATGAATCTTGGTGAGCATCCCACACAAACGAATGCTCCACATGCGGGTTTCACATGCCACCAACTCCACATTCACAGGCAACTTCAGCGCCACAGCCGTTTTCAGATAGCCCTCAATGCAAAGGCTCTAGACGCAAATATTGGTGTGAGAGCTAATTCAATCAAGGAACACTGCATGTTCGTGAAAGGCATATTGAAGAAGGATCAGCCGAGTGGTTCTTGTGGGAGAACAACTCCATTTGGCTCACTAACTTCACACACCATCAGGCTTCCAAGCAGCTCTCAAGGAAACTCCGTTTTCACACTCTATGCTTAGTGCCCTTTGAGTGCATTATCTAGGAATGAACCTGGTAGAGCATCCCACACAAACGAATGCCCACATGCGGGTTTCACATGCCACCAACTCCACATTCCACAGGCAACTTCAGCGCCACAGCCGTTTTCAGATAGCCCTCAATGCAAAGGCTCTAGACGCAAATATTGGTGTGAGAGCTAATTCAATCAAGGAAACACTGCATGTTGGTGAAGGGCATATTGAAGAAGGATCAGCCGAGTGGTCCTTGTGGGAGAACAACTCATTTGGCTCACTAACTTCACACCATCAGGCTTCCAAGCAGCTCTCAAGGAAACTCAGTTTTCACACTCTATGCTTAGTGCCCTTTGAGTGCATTATCTAGGAATGAATCTGGTAGAGCATCCCACACAAACGAATGCTCCACATGCGGGTTTCACATGTTACCAACTCCACATTCACAGGCAACTTCAGCGCCACAGCCGTTTTCAGATAGCCCTCAATGCAAAGGCTCTAGACGCAAATATTGGTGTGAGAGCTAATTCAATCAAGGAAACACTGCATGTTGGTGAAGGGCATATTGAAGAAGGATCAACCGAGTGGTTCTTGTGGGAGAACAACTCCATTTGGCTCACTAACTTCACACACCATCAGGCTTCCAAGCAGCTCTCAAGGAAACTCAGTTTTCACACTCTATGCTTAGTGCCCTGTGAGTGCCTAGGACTGAAATGAAGCTTGGTGAGCATCCCACACAAACGAATGCTGCACATGCGGGTTTCACATGCCACCAACTTCACATTCTCAGGCAACTTCAGCGCCACAGCTGTTTTCAGATAGCCCTCAATGTATAGGCTCTAGACGCAAATATTGGTGTGAGAGCTAATTCAATCAAGGAAACACTGCATGTTGGTGAAGGGCATATTGAAGAAGGATCAGCCGAGTGGTTCTTGTGGGAGAACAACTCCATTTGGCTCACTAACTTCACACACCATCAGGCTTCCAAGCAGCTCTCAAGGAAACTCAGTTTTCACACTCTATGCTTAGTGCCCTTTGAGTGCATTATCTAGGAATGAACTGGTAGAGCATCCCACACAAACGAATGCTCCACATGCGGGTTTCACATGCCACAACTCCAAATTCACAGGCAAACTTCAGCGCCACAGCCGTTTTCAGATAGCCCTCAATGCAAAGGCTCTAGACGCAAATATTTGTGTGAGAGCTAATTCAATCAAGGAAACACTGCATGTTGGTGAAGGGCATATTGAAGAAGGGTCAGCCGAGTGGTTCTTGTGGGAGAACAACTCCATTTGGCTCACTAACTTCACACACCATCAGGCTTCCAAGCAGCTCTCAAGGAAACTCAGTTTTCACACTCTATGCTTAGTGCCCTTTGAGTGCCTAGGACTGAAATGAAGCTTGGTGAGCATCCCACACAAAACGAATGCTCCACATGCGGGTTTCACATGCCACCAACTCCACATTCACAGGCAACTTCATCGCCACAGCCGTTTTCAGATAGCCCTCAATGCAAAGGCTCTAGACGCAAATATTGGTGTGAGAGCTAATTCAATCAAGGAAACACTGCATGTTGGTGAAGGGCATACTGAAGAAGGATCAGCTGAGTGGTTCTTGTGGGAGAACAACTCCATTTGGCTCACTAACTTCACACACCATCAGGCTTCCAAGGCAGCTCTCAAGGAAACTCAGTTTTCACACTCTATGCTTAGTGCCCTTTGAGTGCCTAGGACTGAAATGAAGCTTGGTGAGCATCCCACACAAACGAATGCTCCACATGCGGGTTTCACATGCCACCAACTCCACATTCACAGGCAACTTCAGCGCCACAGCCGTTTTCCCCACCCCCAGATCGCCCTCAATGCAAAGGCTCTAGACGCAAATATTGGTGTGAGAGCTAATTCAATCAAGGAAACACTGCATGTTGGTGAAGGGCATATTGAAGAAGGATCAGCCGAGTGGTTCTTGTGGGAGAACAACTCCATTTGGCTCACTAACTTCACACACCATCAGGCTTCCAAGCAGCTCTCAAGGAAACTCAGTTTTCACACTCTATGCTTAGTGCCCTTTGAGTGCCTAGGACTGAAACGAAGCTTGGTGAGCATCCCACACAAACGAATGCTGCACATGCGGGTTTCACATGCCAACAACTTCACATTCTCAGGAAACGTCAGCGCCACAGCCGTTTTCAGATAGCCCTCAATGCAAAGGCTCTAGACGCAAATATTGGTGTGAGAGCTAATTCAATCAAGGAAACACTGCATGTTGGTGAAGGGCATATTGAAGAAGGATCAGCCGAGTGGTTCTTGTGGGAGAACAACTCCATTTGGCTCACTAACTTCACACACCATCAGGCTTCCAAGCAGCTCTCAAGGAAACTCAGTTTTCACACACTATGCTTAGTGCCCTTTCAGTGCCTAGGACTGAAATGAAGCTGGTGAGCATCCCACACAAACGAATGCTCCACATGCGGGTTTCACATGCCACCAAACTCCACATTCACAGGCAACTTCAGCGCCACAGCCGTTTTCAGATAGCCCTCAATGCAAAGGCTCTAGACGCAAATATTGGTGTGAGAGCTAAATCAATCAAGGAAACACTGCATGTTAGTGAAAGGCATATTGAAGAAGGATCAGCCGAGTGGTCCTTGTTTGAGAACAACTCCATTTGGCTCACTAACTTCACACACCATCAGGCTTCCAAGCAGCTCTCAAGGAAACTCAGTTTTCACACTCTATGCTTAGTGCCCTTTGAGTGCCTAGGACTGAAATGAAGCTTGGTGAGCATCCCACACAAACAAATGCTCCACATGCGGGTTTCACATGCCACCAACTCCACATTCACAGGCAACTTCAGCGCCACAGCCGTTTTCAGATAGCCCTCAATGCAAAGGCTCTGGACTCAAATATTGGTGTGAGAGCTAATTCAATCAAGGAAACACTGAATGTTGGTGAAGGGCATACTGAAGAAGGATCAGCCGAGTGGTTCTTGTGGGAGAACAACTCCATTTGGCTCACTAACGTCACACACCATCAGGCTTCCAAGCAGCTCTCAAAGAAACGCAGTTTTCACACTCTATGCTTAGTGCCCTTTGAGTGCATTATCTAGGGAATGAACCTGTAGAGCATCCCACACAAACGAATGCTCCACATGCGGGTTTCACATGCCACCAACTCCACATTCACAGGCAACTTCAGCGCCACAGCCGTTTTCAGATAGCCCTCAATGCAAAGGCTCTAGACGCAAATATTGGTGTGAGAGCTAATTCAATCAAGGAAACACTGCATGTTGGTGAAGGGCATATTGAAGAAGGATCAACCGAGTGGTTCTAGTGGGAGAACAAACTCCATTTGGCTCACTAACTTCACACACTATCAGGCTTCCAAGCAGCTCTCAAGGAAACTCAGTTTTCACACTCTATGCTTAGTGCCCTTTGAGTGCATTATCTAGGAATGAACCTGGTAGAGCATCCCACACAAACGAATGCTCCACATGCGGGTTTCACATGCCACCAACTCCACATTCACAGGCAACTTCAGCGCTACAGCCGTTTTCAGATAGCCCTCAATGCAAAGGCTCTGGACGCAAATATTGGTGTGAGAGCTAATTCAATCAAGGAAACACTGCATGTTAGTGAAAGGCATATTGAAGAAGGATCAGCCGAGTGGTCCTTGTGGGAGAACAACTCCATTTGGCTCACTAACTTCACACACCATCAGGCTTCCAAGCAGCTCTCAAGGAAACTCAGTTTTCACACTCTATGCTTAGTGCCCTTTGAGTGCATTATCTAGAAATGAACCTGGTAGAGCATCCCACACAAACGAATGCTCCACATGCGGGTTTCACATGTCACCAACTCCACATTCACAGGCAACTTCATCGCCACAGCCGTTTTCAGATAGCCCTCAATGCAAAGGCTCTAGACGCAAATATTGGTGTGAGAGCTAATTCAATCAAGGAAACACTGCATGTTGGTGAAGGGCATACTGAAGAAGGATCAGCCGAGTGGTTCTTGTGGGAGAACAACTCCATTTGGCTCACTAACTTCACACACCATCAGGCTTCCAAGCAGCTCTCAAGGAAACTCAGTTTTCACACTCTATGCTTAGTGCCCTTTGAGTGCCTAGGACTGAAATGAAGCTTGGTGAGCATCCCACACAAACGAATGCTGCACATGCGGTTTCACATGCCACCAACTCCACATTCACAGGCAACTTCAGCGCCACAGCCGTTTTCAGATAGCCCTCAATGCAAAGGCTCTAGACGCAAATATTGGTGTGAGAGCTAATTAAATCAATAAAACATTGCCTGTTGGTGAAGGGCATATTGAAGAAGGATCAACCGAGTGGTTTTTGTGGGAGAACAACTCCATTTGGCTCACTAACGA
>NW_026700724.1:0-37578 GCF_030435755.1 Ochotona princeps | reverse complement strand
TGAACAACGCCATTTGGCTCACTAACTTCACACACCATCAGGCTTCCAAGCAGCTCTCAAGGAAACTCAGTTTTCACACTCTATGCTTAGTGCGCTTTGAGTGCCTAGGACTGAAATGAAGCTTGGTGAGCATCCCACACAAACGAATGCTCCACATGCGGGTTTCACATGCCACCAACTCCACATTCTCAGGCAACTTCAGCGCCACAGCCGTTTTCAGATAGCCCTCAATGTAAAGGCTCTAGATGCAAATATTGGTGTGAGAGCTAATTCAATCAAGGAAACACTGCATGTTGGTGAAGGGCATATTGAAGAAGGATCAGCTGAGTGGTTCTTGTGGGAGAACAACTCCATTTGGCTCACTAACTTCACACACCATCAGGCTTCCAAGCAGCTCTCAAGGAAACTCAGTTTTCACACTCTATGCTTAGTGCCCTTTGAGTGCCTAGGAATGAAATGAATATTGGTGAGCATCCCACACAAACGAATGCTCCACATGCGGGTTTCACATGCCACCAACTCCACATTCACAGGCAACGTCAGCGCCACAGCAGTTTTCAGATAGCCCTCAATGCAAAGGCTCTAGACGCAAATATTGGTGTGAGAGCTAATTCAATCAAGGAAACACTGCATGTTGGTGAAGGGCATATTGAAGAAGGATCAGCCGAGTGGTTCTTGTGGGAGAACAACTCCATTTGGCTCACTAACTTCACACACCATCAGGCTTCCAAGTAGCTCTCAAGGAAACTCAGTTTTCACACTCTATGCTTAGTGCCCTTTGAGTGCATTATCTAGGAATGAAACTGGTAGAGCATCCCACACAAACGAATGCTCCACATTCTCAGGCAACTTCAGCACCACAGCCGTTTTCAAATAGCCCTCAATGCAAAGGCTCTTGACGCAAATATTGGTGTGAGAGCTAATTCAATCAAGGAAACACTGCATGTTGGTGAAGGGCATATTGAAGAAGGATCAGCCGAGTGGTTCTTGTGGGAGAACAACTCCATTTGGCTCACTAACTTCACACACCATCAGGCTTCCAAGCAGCTCTCAAGGAAACTCAGTTTTCACACTCTATGCTTAGTGCCCTTTCAGTGCATTATCTAGGAATGAACCTGGTAGAGCATCCCACACAAACGAATGCTCCACATGCGGGTTTCACATGCCACCAACTCCACATTCACAGGCAACTTCAGCGCCACAGCTGTTTTCAGATAGCCCTCAATGCAAAGGCTCTAGATGCAAATATTGGTGTGAGAGCTAATTCAATCAAGGAAACACTGCATGTTGGTGAAGGGCATATTGAAGAAGGATCAGCCGAGTGGTTCTTGTGGGAGAACAACTCCATTTGGCTCACTAACTTCACACACCATCAGGCTTCCAAGCAGCTCTCAAGGAAACTCAGTTTTCACACTCTATGCTTAGTGCCCTTTGAGGGCCTAGGACTGAAATGAAGCTTGGTGAGCATCCCACACAAACGAATGCTCCACATGCGGGTTTCACATGCCACCAACTCCACATTCTCAGGCAACTTCAGCGCCACAGCCGTTTTCAGATAGCCCTTAATGCAAAGACTCTAGACGCAAATATTGGTGTGAGAGCTAATTCAATCAAGGAAACACTGCATGTTTGTGAAGGGCATATTGAAGAAGGATCAGCCGAGTGGTTCTTGTGGGAGAACAATTCCATTTGGCTCACTAACTTCACACACCATCAGGCTTCCAAGCAGCTCTCAAGGAAACTCAGTTTTCACACTCTATGCTTAGTGCCCTTTGAGTGCCTAGGACTGAAATGAACCTTGGTGAGCATCCCACACAAACGAATGCTCCACATGCGGGTTTCACATGCCACCAACTCCACATTCACAGGCAATGTCAGCGCCACAGCCGTTTTCAGATAGCCCTCAATGCAAAGGCTCTAGATGCAAATATTGGTGTGAGAGCTAATTCAATCAAGGAAACACTGCATGTTGGTGAAGGGCATATTGAAGAAGGATCAGCCGAGTGGTTCTTGTGGGAGAACAACTCCATTTGGCTCACTAACCTCACACAAAATCAGGCTTCCAAGCAGCTCTCAAGGAAACTCAGTTTTCACACTCTATGCTTAGTGCCCTTTGAGTGCTTTATCAAGGAATGAACCTGGCAGAGCATCCCACACAAACGAATGCTCCACTTGCGGGTTTCACATACCACCAACTCCACATTCACAGGCAATGTCAGCGCCACAGCCGTTTTCAGATAGCCCTCAATGCAAAGGCTCTAGACGCAAATATTGGTGTGAGAGCTACTTCAATCAAGGAAACACTGCATGTTGGTGAAGGGCATATTGAAGAAGGATCAGCCGAGTGGTTCTTGTGGGAGAACAACTCCATTTGGCTCACTAACTTCACACACCATCAGGCTTCCAAGCAGCTCTCAAGGAAACTCAGTTTTCACACTCTATGCTTAGTGCCCTTTGAGGGCCTAGGACTGAAATGAAGCTTGGTGAGCATCCCACACAAACGAATGCTCCACATGCGGGTTTCACATGCCACCAACTCCACATTCTCAGGCAACGTCAGCGCCACAGACATTTTCAGATAGCCCTCAATGTAAAGGCTCTAGATGCAAATATTGGTGTGAGAGCTAATTCAATCAAGGAAACACTGCATGTTGGTGAAGGGCATATTGAACAAGGATCAGCCAAGTGGTTCTTGTGGGAGAACAACTGCATTTGGCTCACTAACTTCACACACCATCAGGCTTCCAAGCAGCTCTCAAGGAAACTCAGTTTTCACACTCTATGCTTAGTGCCCTTTGAGTGCCTAGGACTGAAATGAACCTTGGTGAGCATCCCACACAAACGAATGCTCCACATGCGGGTTTCACATGCCACCAACTCCACATTCACAGGCAATGTCAGCGCCACAGCCGTTTTCAGATAGCCCTCAATGCAAAGGCTCTAGACGCAAATATTGGTGTGAGAGCTAATTCAATCAAGGAAACACTGCATGTTGGTGAAGGGCATATTGAAGAAGGATCAGCCGAGTGGTTCTTGTGGGAGAACAACTCCATTTGGCTCACTAACTTCACACACCATCAGGCTTCCAAGTAGCTCTCAAGGAAACTCAGTTTTCACACTCTATGCTTAGTGCCCTTTGAGTGCATTATCTAGGAATGAACCTGGTAGAGCATCCCACACAAACGAATGCTCCACATTCTCAGGCAACTTCAGCGCCACAGCCGTTTTCAGATAGCCCTCAATGCAAAGGCTCTAGACGCAAATATTGGTGTGATAGCTAATTCAGTGAAGCAAACACTGCATGTTGGTGAAGGGCATATTGAAGAAGGATCAGCCGAGTGGTTCTTGTGGGAGAACAACTCCATTTGGCTCACTAACTTCACACACCATCAGGCTTCCAAGCAGCTCTCAAGGAAACTCAGTTTTCACACTCTATGCTTAGTGCGCTTTGAGTGCCTAGGACTGAAATGAAGCTTGGTGAGCATCCCACACAAACGAAGCTCCACATGCGGGTTTCACATGCCACCAACTCCACATTCACAGGCAACGTCAGCGCCACAGCCGTTTTCAGATAGCCCTCAATGCAAAGGCTCTAGACGCAAATATTGGTGTGAGAGCTAATTCAATCAAGGAAACATTGCATGTTGGTGAAGGGCATATTGAAGAAGGATCAGCCGAGTGGTTCTTGTGGGAGAACAACTCCATTTGGCTCACTAACTTCACACACCATCAGGCTTCCAAGTAGCTCTCAAGGAAACTCAGTTTTCACACTCTATGCTTAGTGCCCTTTGAGTGCATTATCTAGGAATGAAACTGGTAGAGCATCCCACACAAACGAATGCTCCACATTCTCAGGCAACTTCAGCGCCACAGCCGTTTTCAGATAGCCCTCAATGCAAAGGCTCTAGACGCAAATATTGGTGTGAGAGCTAATTCAATCAAGGAAACACTGCATGTTGGTGAAGGGCATATTGAAGAAGGATCAGCCGAGTGGTTCTTGTGGGAGAACAACTCCATTTGGCTCACTAACTTCACACACCATCAGGCTTCCAAGCAGCTCTCAAGGAAACTCAGTTTTCACACTCTGTGCTTAGTGCCCTTTGAGGGCCTAGGACTGAAATGAAGCTTGGTGAGCATCCCACACAAACGAATGCTCCACATGCGGGTTTCACATGCCACCAACTCCACATTCTCAGGCAACTTCAGCGCCACAGCCGTTTTCAGATAGCCCTTAATGCAAAGACTCTAGACGCAAATATTGGTGTGAGAGCTAATTCAATCAAGGAAACACTGCATGTTTGTGAAGGGCATATTGAAGAAGGATCAGCCGAGTGGTTCTTGTGGGAGAACAACTCCATTTGGCTCACTAACTTCACACACCATCAGGCTTCCAAGCAGCTCTCAAGGAAACTCAGTTTTCACACTCTATGCTTAGTGCCCTTTGAGTGCCTAGGACTGAAATGAACCTTGGTGAGCATCCCACACAAACGAATGCTCCACATGCGGGTTTCACATGCCACCAACTCCACATTCACAGGCAATGTCAGCGCCACAGCCGTTTTCAGATAGCCCTCAATGCAAAGGCTCTAGATGCAAATATTGGTGTGAGAGCTAATTCAATCAAGGAAACACTGCATGTTGGTGAAGGGCATATTGAAGAAGGATCAGCCGAGTGGTTCTTGTGGGAGAACAACTCCATTTGGCTCCCTAACCTCACACAAAATCAGGCTTCCAAGCAGCTCTCAAGGAAACTCAGTTTTCACACTCTATGCTTAGTGCCCTTTGAGTGCTTTATCAAGGAATGAACCTAGCAGAGCATCCCACACAAACGAATGCTCCACATGCGGGTTTCACATGCCATCAACTCCACATTCTCAGGCAACTTCAGCGCCACAGCCGTTTTCAGATAGCCCTAAATGCAAAGGCACTAGACACAAATATTTGTGTGAGAGCTAATTCAATCAAGGAAACACTGCATGTTGGTGAAGGGCATATTGAAGAAGGATCAGCCGAGTGGTTCTTGTGGGAGTACAACTCCATTTGGCTCACTAGCTTCACACACCATCAGGCTTCCAAGCAGCTCTGAAGGAAACTCAGTTTTCACACTCTATGCTTAGTGCCCTTTGAGTGCATTATCTAGGAATGAAACTGGTAGAGCATCCCACACAAACGAATGCTCCACATTCTCAGGCAACTTCAGCGCCACAGCCGTTTTCAGATAGCCCTCAATGCAAAGGCTCTAGACGCAAATATTGGTGTGAGAGCTAATTCAATCAAGGAAACACTGCATGTTGGTGAAGGGCATATTGAAGATTGATCAGCCGAGTGGTTCTTGTGGGAGAACAACTCCATTTGGCTCACTAACTTCACACACCATCAGGCTTCCAAGCAGCTCTCAAGGAAACTCAGTTTTCGCACTCTATGCTTAGTGCCCTTTGAGTGCATTATCTAGGAATGAACCTGGTAGAGCATCCCACACAAACGAATGCTCCACATGCGGGTTTCACATGCCACCAACTCCACATTCACAGGCAACGTCAGCGCCACAGCTGTTTTCAGATAGCCCTCAATGCAAAGGGTCTATACGCAAATATTGGTGTGAGAGCTAATTCAATCAAGGAAACACTGCATGTTGGTGAAGGGCATATTGAAGAAGGATCAGCCGAGTGGTTCTTGTGGGAGAACAACTCCATTTGGCTCACTAACTTCACACACCATCAGGTTCCAAGCAGCTCTCAAGGAAACTCAGTTTTCACACTCTATGCTTAGTGCCCTTTGAGGGCCTAGGACTGAAATGAAGCTTGGTGAGCATCCCACACAAACGAATGCTCCACATGCGGGTTTCACATGCCACCAACTCCACATTCTCAGGCAACTTCAGCGCCACAGCCGTTTTCAGATAGCCCTTAATGCAAAGGCTCTAGACGCAAATATTGGTGTGAGAGCTAATTCAATGAAGGAAACGCTGCATGTTTGTGAAGGGCATATTGAAGAAGGATCAGCCGAGTGGTTCTTGTGGGAGAACAACTCCATTTGGCTGACTAACTTCACACACCATCAGGCTTCCAAGCAGCTCTCAAGGAAACTCAGTTTTCACACTCTATGCTTAGTGCCCTTTGAGTGCTTTATCAAGGAATGAACCTGGCAGAGCATCCCACACAAACGAATGCTCCACATGCGGGTTTCACATGCCACCAACTCCACATTCTCAGGCAACTTCAGCGCCACAGCCGTTTTCAGATAGTCCTCAGTACAAAGGCTCTAGACGCAAATATTGGTGTGAGAGCTAATTCAATCAAGGAAACACTGCATGTTGGTGAAGGGCATATTGAAGAAGGATCAGCCGAGTGGTTCTTGTGGGAGAACAACTCCATTTGGCTCACTAACTTCACACACCATCAGGCTTCCAAGCAGCTCTCAAGGAAACTCAGTTTTCACACACTCTATGCTTAGTGCCCTTTGAGTGCATTATCAAGGAATGAACCTGGTAGAGCATCCCACACAAACAAATGCTCCACATGCGGGTTTCACATGCCACCAACTCCAAATTCTCAGGCAACTTCAGCGCCACAGCCATTTTCAGATAGCCCTAAATGCAAAGGCACTAGACTCAAATATTTGTGTGAGAGCTAATTCAATCAAGGAAACACTGCATGTTGGTGAAGGGCATATTGAAGAAGGATCAGCCGAGTGGTTCTTGTGGGAGAACAACTCCATTTGGCTCACTAACTTCACACACCATCAGGCTTCCAAGCAGCTCTCAAGGAAACTCAGTTTTCACACTCTATGCTTAGTGCCCTTTGAGTGCATTATCTAGGAATGAACCTGGTAGATCATCCCACACAAACGAAGGCTCCACATGCGGGTTTCACATGCCACCAACTCCACATTCTCAGGCAACTTCAGCGCCACAGCCATTTTCAGATAGCCCTCAATGCAAAGGCTCTAGACGCAAATATTGGTGTGAGAGCTAATTCAGTGAAGGAAACACTGCATGTTGGTGAAGGGCATATTGAAGAAGGATCAGCCGAGTGGTTCTTGTGGGAGAACAACTCCATTTGGCTCACTAACTTCACACACCATCAGGCTTCCAAGCAGCTCTCAAGGAAACTCAGTTTTCACACTCTATGCTTAGTGCGCTTTGAGTGCCTAGGACTGAAATCAAGCTTGGTGAGCATCCCACACAAACTAATGCTCCACATGCGGGTTTCACATGCCACCAACTCCACATTCTCAGACAACTTCAGCGCCACAGCCGTTTTCAGATAGCCCTCAATGTAAAGGCTCTAGATGCAAATATTGGTGTGAGAGCTAATTCAATCAAGGAAACACTGCATGTTGGTGAAGGGCATATTGAAGAAGGATCAGCCGAGTGGTTCTTGTGGGAGAACAACTCCATTTGGCTCACTAACTTCACACACCATCAGGCTTCCAAGCAGCTCTCAAGGAAACTCAGTTTTCACACTCTATGCTTAGTGCCATTTGAATGCATTATCTAGGCATGAACCTGGCAGAGCATCCCACACAAACAAATGCTCCACATTCTCAGGCAACTTCAGCGCCACAGCCGTTTTCAGATAGCCCTCAATGCAAAGGCTCTAGACGCAAATATTGGTGTGAGAGCTAATTCAGTGAAGGAAACACTGCATGTTGGTGAAGGGCATATTGAAGAAGGATCAGCCGAGTGGTTCTTGTGGGAGAACAACTCCATTTGGCTCACTAACTTCACACACCATCAGGCTTCCAAGCAGCTCTCAAGGAAACTCAGTTTTCACACTCTATGCTTAGTGCGCTTTGAGTGCATTATCTAGGAATGAACCTGGTAGAGCATCCCACACAAACGAATTCTCCACATGCGGGTTTCACATGCCACCAACTCCACATTCTCAGGCATCTTAGCGCCACAGCCGTTTTCAGATAGCCCTCAATGCAAAGGCTCTAGACGCAAATATTGGTGTGAGAGCTAATTCAGTGAAGGAAACACTGCATGTTGGTGAAGGGCATATTGAAGAAGGATCAGCCGAGTGGTTCTTGAGGGAGAACAACTCCATTTGGCTCACTAACTTCACACACCATCAGGCTTCCAAGCAGCTCTCAAGGAAACTCAGTTTTCACACTCTATGCTTAGTGCGCTTTGAGGGCCTAGGACGGAAAGGAAGCTTGGTGAGCATCCCACACAAACGAATGCTCCACATGCGAGTTTCACATGCCACCAACTTCACATTCACAGGCAACGTCAGCGCCACAGCCGTTTTCAGATAGCCCTCAATGCAAAGGCTCTAGACGCAAATATTGGTGTGAGAGCTAATTCAATCAAGGAAACACTGCATGTTGGTGAAGGGCATATTGAAGAAGGATCAGCCGAGTGGTTCTTGTGGGAGAACAACTCCATTTGGCTCACTAACTTCACACACCATCAGGCTTCCAAGCAGCTCTCAAGGAAACTCAGTTTTCACACTCTATGCTTAGTGCGCTTTGAGTGCCTAGGACGGAAAGGAAACTTGGTGAGCATTCCACACAAACGAATGCTCCACATGCGAGTTTCACATGCCACCAACTTCACAGTCACAGGCAATGTCAGCGCCACAGCCGTTTTCAGATAGCCCTCAATGCAAAGGCTCTAGACGCAAATATTGGTGTGAGAGCTAATTCAATCAAGGAAACATTGCATGTTGGTGAAAGGCATATTGAAGAAGGATCAGCCGAGTGGTTCTTGTGGGAGAACAACTCCATTTGGCTCACTAACTTCACACACCATCAGGCTTCCAAGCAGCTCTCAAGGAAACTCAGTTTTCACACTCTATGCTTAGTGCCCTTTGAGTGCATTATCTAGGAATGAACCTGGTAGAGCATCCCACACAAACGAATGCTCCACATGCGGGTTTCACATGCCACCAACTCCACATTCTCAGGCAAATTCAGCGCCACAGCCATTTTAAGAAAGCCCTCAGTGCAAAGGCTCTAGACGCAAATATTGGTGTGAGAGCTAATTCAGTGAAGGAAACACTGCATGTTGGTGAAGGGCATATTGAAGAAGGATCAGCCCAGTGGTTCTTGTGGGAGAACAACTCCATTTGGCTCACTAACTTCACACACCATCAGGCTTCCAAGCAGCTCTCAAGGAAACTCAGTTTTCACACTCTGTGCTTAGTGCCCTTTGAGTGCATTATCTAGGAATGAACCTGGTAGAGCATCCCACACAAACGAATGCTCCACATGCGGGTTTCACATGCCACCAACTCCACATTCTCAGGATAATTCAGCGCCACAGCCATTTTAAGAAAGCCCTCAATGAAAAGGCTCTAGACGCAAATATTTGTGTGAGAGCTAATTCAGTGAACGAAACACTGCATGTTGGTGAAGGGCATATTGAAGAAGGATCAGCCGAGTGGTTCTTGTGGGAGAACAACTCCATTTGGCTCACTAACTTCACACACCATCAGGCTTCCAAGCAGCTCTCAAGGAAACTCAGTTTTCACACTCTATGCTTAGTGCGCTTTGAGTGCATTATCTAGGAATGAACCTGGTAGAGCATCCCACAAAAACGAATGCTCCACATGCGGAGTTCACATGCCACCAACTCCACATTCTCAGGCATCTTCAGCGCCACAGCCGTTTTCAGATAGCCCTCAATGCAAAGGCTCTAGACGCAAATATTGGTGTGAGAGCTAATTCAGTGAAGGAAACACTGCATGTTGGTGAAGGGCATATTGAAGAAGGATCAGCCGAGTGGTTCTTGTGGGAGAACAACTCCATTTGGCTCACTAACTTCACACACCATCAGGCTTCCAAGCAGCTCTCAAGGAAACTCAGTTTTCACACTCTATGCTTAGTGCGCTTTGAGTGCCTAGGACGGAAAGGAAGCTTGGTGAGCATTCCACACAAACGAATGCTCCACATGCGAGTTTCACATGCCACCAACTTCACAGTCACAGGCAATGTCAGCGCCACAGCCGTTTTCAGATAGCCCTCAATGCAAAGGCTCTAGACGCAAATATTGGTGTGAGAGCTAATTCAATCAAGGAAACATTGCATGTTGGTGAAAGGCATATTGAAGAAGGATCAGCCGAGTGGTTCTTGTGGGAGAACAACTCCATTTGGCTCACTAACTTCACACACCATCAGGCTTCCAAGCAGCTCTCAAGGAAACTCAGTTTTCACACTCTATGCTTAGTGCCCTTGGAGTGCATTATCTAGGAATGAACCTGGTAGAGCATCCCACACAAACGAATGCTCCACATGCGGGTTTCACATGCCACCAACTCCACATTCTCAGGCAAATTCAGCGCCACAGCCATTTTAAGAAAGCCCTCAGTGCAAAGGCTCTAGACGCAAATATTGGTGTGAGAGCTAATTCAGTGAAGGAAACACTGCATGTTGGTGAAGGGCATATTGAAGAAGGATCAGCCCAGTGGTTCTTGTGGGAGAACAACTCCATTTGGCTCACTAACTTCACACACCATCAGGCTTCCAAGCAGCTCTCAAGGAAACTCAGTTTTCACACTCTGTGCTTAGTGCCCTTTGAGTGCATTATCTAGGAATGAACCTGGTAGAGCATCCCACACAAACGAATGCTCCACATGCGGGTTTCACATGCCACCAACTCCACATTCACAGGCAACGTCAGCGCCACAGCCATTTTCAGATAGCCCTCAATGCAAAGGCTCTAGACGCAAATATTGGTGTGAGAGCTAATTCAATCAAGGAAACACTGCATGTTGGTGAAGGGCATATTGAAGAAGGATCAGCCGAGTGGTTCTTGTGGGAGAACAACTCCATTTGGCTCACTAACTTCACACACCATCAGGCTTCCAAGCAGCTCTCAAGGAAATTCAGTTTTCACACTCTATGCTTAGTGCCTTTGAGGGCCTAGGACTGAAATGAAGCTTGGTGAGCATCCCACACAAACGAATGCTCCACATGCTAGTTTCACATGCCACCAACTTCACATTCACAGGCAACGTCAGCACCACAGCCGTTTTCAGATAGCCCTCAATGCAAAGGCTCTAGACGCAAATATTGGTGTGAGAGCTAATTCAATCAAGGAAATATTGCATGTTGGTGAAGTGCATATTGAAGAAGGATCAGCCGAGTGGTTCTTGTGGGAGAACAACTCCATTTGGCTCACTAACTTCACACACCATCAGGCTTCCAAGCAGCTCTCAAGGAAACTCAGTTTTCACACTCTATGCTTAGTGCCCTTTGAGGGCCTAGGACTGAAATGAAGCTTGGTGAGCATCCCACACAAACGAATGCTCCACATGCGGGTTTCACATGCCACCAACTCCACATTCTCAGACAACTTCAGCGCCACAGCCGTTTTCAGATAGCCCTCAATGTAAAGGCTCTAGATGCAAATATTGGTGTGAGAGCTAATTCAATCAAGGAAACACTGCATGTTGGTGAAGGGCATATTGAAGAAGCATCAGCCGAGTGGTTCTTGTGGGAGAACAACTCCATTTGGCTCACTAACTTCACACACCATCAGGCTTCCAAGCAACTCTCAAGGAAACTCAGTTTTCACACTCTATGCTTAGTGCCCTTTGAGTGCATTATCTAGGAATGAACCTGGTAGAGCATCCCACACAAACGAATGCTTCACATGCGGGTTTCACATGCCACCAACTCCATATTCACAGGCAACGTCAGCGCCACAGCCGTTTTCAGATAGCCCTCAATGCAAAGGCTCTAGACGCAAATATTGGTGTGAGAGCTAATTCAATCAAGGAAACACTGCATGTTGGTGAAGGGCATATTGAAGAAGGATCAGCCGAGTGGTTCTTGTGGGAGAACAACTCCATTTGGCTCACTAACTTCACACACCATCAGGCTTCCAAGCAGCTCTCAAGGAAACTCAGTTTTCACACTCTATGCTTAGTGCCCTTTGAGTGCACTATCTAGGAATGAACCTGGTAGAGCATCCCACACAAACGAATGCTCCACATGCGATTTTCACATGCCACCAACTCCACATTCACAGGCAACGTCAGCGCCACAGCCGTTTTGAGATAGCCCTCAATGCAAAGGCTCTAGACGCAAATATTGGTGTGAGAGCTAATTCAATCAAGGAAACAGTGCATGTTGGTGAAAGGCATGTTGAAGAAGGATCGGCTGAGTGGTTCTTGTGGGAGAACAACTCCATTTGGCTCACTAACTTCACACACCATCAGGCTTCCAAGCAGCTCTCAAGGAAACTCAGTTTTCACACTCTATGCTTAGTGCCCTTGGAGTGCATTATCTAGGAATGAACCTGGTAGAGCATCCCACACAAACGAATGCTCCACATGCGGGTTTCACATGCCACCAACTCCACATTCTCAGGATAATTCAGCGCCACAGCCATTTTAAGAAAGCCCTCAATGCAAAGGCTCTAGACGCAAATATTTGTGTGAGAGCTAATTCAGTGAACGAAACACTGCATGTTGGTGAAGGGCATATTGAAGAAGGATCAGCCGAGTGGTTCTTGTGGGAGAACAACTCCATTTGGCTCACTAACTTCACACACCATCAGGCTTCCAAGCAGCTCTCAAGGAAACTCAGTTTTCACACTCTATGCTTAGTGCCCTTTGAGTGCATTATCTAGGAATGAACCTGGTAGAGTATCCCACACAAACGAATGCTCCACATGCCGGTTTCACATGCCACCAACTCCACATTCTCAGGCAACTTCAGCGCCACAGCCGTTTTCAGATAGCCCTCAGTGCAAAGGCTCTAGACGCAAATATTGGTGTGAGAGCTAATTCAGTGAAGGAAACACTGCATGTTGGTGAAGGGCATATTGAAGAAGGATCAGCCGAGTGGTTCTTGTGGGAGAACAACTCCATTTGGCTCACTAACTTCACACACCATCAGGCTTCCAAGCAGCTCTCAAGGAAACTCAGTTTTCACACTCTATGCTTAGTGCCATTTGAGTGCCTAAGACTGAAATGAAGCTTGATGAGCATCCCACACAAACGAATGCTCCACATGCGGGTTTCACATGCCACCAACTCCACATTCTCAGACAACTTCAGCGCCACAGCCGTTTTCAGATAGCCCTCAATGCAAAGGCTCTAGATGCAAATATTGGTGTGAGAGCTAATTCAATCAAGGAAACACTGCATGTTGGTGAAGGGCATATTGAAGAAGGATCAGCCGAGTGGTTCTTGTGGGAGAACAACTCCATTTGGCTCACTAACTTCACACACCATCAGGCTTCCAAGCAGCTCTCAAGGAAACTCAGTTTTCACACTCTATGCTTAGTGCCCTTTGAGTGCATTATCAAGCAATGAACCTGGCAGAGTATCCCACACAAACGAATGCTCCACATTCGGGTTTCACATGCCACCAACTCCACATTCACAGGCAACTTCAGCGCCACAGCCGTTTTCAGATAGCCCTCAATGCAAAGGCTCTAGACGCCAATATTGGTGCGAGAGCTAATTCAATCAAGGAAACACTGCATGTTGGTGAAGGGCATTTTGAAGAAGGATCAGCCGAGTGGTTCTTGTGGGAGAACAACTCCATTTGGCTCACTAACTTCACACACCATCAGGCTTCCAAGCAGCTCTCAAGGAAACTCAGTTTTCACACTCTATGCTTAGTGCCCTTTGAGTGCATTATCAAGCAATGAACCTGGCAGAGTATCCCACACAAACGAATGCTCCACATGCGGGTTTCACATGCCACCAACTCCATATTCACAGGCAACTTAAGCGCCACAGCCGTTTTCAGATAGCCCTCAAAGCAAAGGCTCTAGACGCAAATATTGGTGTGAGAGCTAATTCAATCAAGGAAACACTGCATGTTGGTGAAGGGCATATTGAAGAAGGATCAGCCGAGTTGTTCTTGTGGGAGAACAACTCCATTTGGCTCACTAACTTCACACACCATCAGGCTTCCAAGCAGCTCTCAAGGAAACTCAGTTTTCACACTCTATGCTTAGTGCCCTTTGAGTGCCTAGGACTGAAATGAAGCTTGGTGAGCATCCCACACAAACGAATGCTCCACATGCGGGTTTCACATGCCACCAACTCCACATTCTCAGGCAACTTCAGCGCCACAGCCATTTTAAGAAAGCCCTCAGTGAAAAGGCTCTAGACGCAAATATTGGTGTGAGAGCTAGTTCAATCAAGGAAACACTGCATGTTGGTGAAGAGCATATTGAAGAAGGATCAGCCGAGTGGTTCTTGTGGGAGAACAACTCCATTTGGCTCACTAACTTCACACACCATCAGGCTTCCAAGCAGCTCTCAAGGAAACTCAGTTTTTATACTCTATGCTTAGTGCGCTTTGAGTACATTATCTGGGAAAGAACCTGGTAGAGTATCCCACACAAACGAATGCTCCACATCCGGGTTTCACATGCCACCAACTCCACATTCACAGGCAACGTCAGCGCCACAGCCATTTTCAGATAGCCCTCAGTGCAAAGGCTCTAGACGCAAATATTGGTGTGAGAGGTAATTCAATCAAGGAAACACTGCATGTTGGTGAAGGGCATATTGAAGAAGGATCAGCCGAGTGGTTCTTGTGGGAAAACAACTCCATTTGGCTCACTAACTTCACACACCATCAGGCTTCCAAGCAGCTCTCAAGGAAACTCAGTTTTCACACTCTATGCTTAGTGCCCTTTCAGTGCATTATCTAGGAATGAACCTGGTACAGCATCCCACACAAACGAATGCTCCACATGCGGGTTTCACATGCCACCAACTCCACATTCACAGGCAACTTCAGCGCCACAGCCATTTTAAGAAAGCCCTCAGTGCAAAGGCTCTAGACGCAAATATTGGTGTGAGAGCTAATTCAATGAAGGAAACACTGCATGTTGGTGAAGGGCATATTGAAGAAGGATCAGCCGAGTTGTTCTTGTGGGAGAACAACTCCATTTGGCTCACTAACTTCACACACCATCAGGCTTCCAAGCAGCTCTCAAGGAAACTCAGTTTTCACACTCTATGCTTAGTGCCCTTTGAGTGCATTATCTAGGAATGAACCTGGTAGAGCATCCCACACAAACGAATGCTCCACATGCGGGTTTCACATGCCACCAACTCCACATTCTCGGGCAACTTCAGCGCCACAGCCGTTTTCAGATAGCCCTCAATGCAAAGGCTCTAGACGCAAATATTGGTGTGAGAGCTAATTCAATCAAGGAAACACTGCATGTTGGTGAAGGGCATATTGAAGAAGGATCAGCCGAGTGGTTCTTGTGGGAAAACAACTCCATTTGGCTCACTAACTTCACACACCATCAGGCTTCCAAGCAGCTCTCAAGGAAACTCAGTTTTCACACTCTATGCTTAGTGCCCTTTGAGTGCCTAGGACTGAAATGAAGCTTGGTGAGCATCCCACACAAACGAATGCTCCACATGCGGGTTTCACATGCCACCAACTCCACATTCTCAGGCAACTTCAGCGCCACAGCCACTTTAAGAAAGCCCTCAGTGAAAAGGCTCTAGACGCAAATATTGGTGTGAGAGCTAGTTCAATCAAGGAAACACTGCATGTTGGTGAAGAGCATATTGAAGAAGGATCAGCCGAGTGGTTCTTGTGGGAGAACAACGCCATTTGGCTCACTAACTTCACACACAATCAGGCTTCCAAGCAGCTCTCAAGGAAACTCAGTTTTCACACTCTATGCTTAGTGCGCTTTGAGTGCATTATCAAGGAATGAACCTGGTAGAGTATCCCACAAAAACGAATGCTCCACATGCGGGTTTCACATGCCACCAACTCCACATTCACAGGCAACTTCAGCGCCACAGCCAATTTAAGAAAGCCCTCAGTGCAAAGGCTCTAGACGCAAATATTGGTGTGAGAGCTAATTCAATCAAGGAAACACTGCATGTTGGTGAAGGGCATATTGAAGAAGGATCAGCCGAGTGGTTCTTGTGGGAGAACAACTCCATTTGGCTCACTAACTTCACACACCATCAGGCTTCCAAGCAGCTCTCAAGGAAACTCAGTTTTCACACTCTATGCTTAGTGCCCTTTGAGTGCCTAGGACTGAAATGAAGCTTGGTGAGCATCACACACAAACGCATGCTCCACATGCGGGTTTCACATGCCACCAACTCCACATTCACAGGCAACTTCAGCGCCACAACCGTTTTCAGATAGCCCTCAATGCAAAGGCTCTAGACGCCAATATTGGTGTGAGAGCTAATTCAATGAATGAAACACTGCATGTTGGTGAAGGGCATATTGAAGAAGGATCAGCCGAGTGGTTCTTGTGGGAGAACAACTCCATTTGGCTCACTAACTTCACACACAATCAGGCTTCCAAGCAGCTCTCAAGGAAACTCAGTTTGCACACTCTATGCTTAGTGCCCTTTGAGTGCATTATCTAGGAATGAACCTGGTAGAGCATCCCACACAAACGAATGCTCCACATGCGGGTTTCACATGCCACCAACTCCACATTCACAGGCAACTTCAGCGCCACAGCCGTTTTCAGATAGCCCTCAATGCAAAGGCTCTAGACGCAAATATTGGTGTGAGAGCTAATTCAATGAAGGAAACACTGCATGTTGGTGAAGGGCATATTGAAGAAGGATCAGCCGAGTGGTTCTTGTGGGAGAACAACTCCATTTGGCTCACTAACTTCACACACCATCAGGCTTCCAAGCAGCTCTCAAGGAAACTCAGTTTTCACACTCTATGCTTAGTGCACTTTGAGTACCTAGGACTGAAATGAAGCTTGGTGAGCATCCCACACAAACGAATGCTCCACATGCGGGTTTCACATGCCACCAACTCCACATTCACAGGCAACTTCAGCGCCACAGCCGTTTTCAGATAGCCCTCAATGCAAAGGATCTAGACGCAAATATTGGTGTGAGAGCTAATTCAATCCAGGAAACACTGCATGTTGGTGAAGGGCATATTGAAGAAGGATCAGCCGAGTGGTTCTTGTGGGAGAACAACTCCATTTGGCTCACTAACTTCACACACCATCAGGCTTCCAAGCAGCTCTCAAGGAAACTCAGTTTTCACACCCTATGCTTAGTGCCCTTTGAGTACCTAGGACTGAAATGAAGCTTGGTGAGCATCCCACACAAACGAATTCTCCACATGCGGGTTTCACATGCCACCAACTCCACATTCTCAGGCAACTTCAGCGCCACAGCCGTTTTTAGATAGCCCTCAATGCAAAGGCTCTAGACGCAAATATTGGTGTGAGAGCTAATTCAGTGAACGAAACACTGCATGTTGGTGAAGGGCATATTGAAGAAGGATCAGCCGAGTGGTTCTTGTGGGAGAACAACTCCATTTGGCTCACTAACTTCACACACCATCAGGCTTCCAAGCAGCTCTCAAGGAAACTCAGTTTTCACACTCTATGCTTAGTGCCCTTTGAGTGCATTATCTAGGAATGAACCTGGTAGAGTATCCCACACAAACGAATGCTCCACATGCCGGTTTCACATGCCACCAACTCCACATTCTCAGGCAACTTCAGCGCCACAGCCGTTTTCAGATAGCCCTCAGTGCAAAGGCTCTAGACGCAAATATTGGTGTGAGAGCTAATTCAGTGAAGGAAACACTGCATGTTGGTGAAGGGCATATTGAAGAAGGATCAGCCGAGTGGTTCTTGTGGGAGAACAACTCCATTTGGCTCACTAACTTCACACACCATCAGGCTTCCAAGCAGCTCTCAAGGAAACTCAGTTTTCACACTCTATGCTTAGTGCCATTTGAGTGCCTAAGACTGAAATGAAGCTTGATGAGCATCCCACACAAACGAATGCTCCACATGCGGGTTTCACATGCCACCAACTCCACATTCTCAGACAACTTCAGCGCCACAGCCGTTTTCAGATAGCCCTCAATGCAAAGGCTCTAGATGCAAATATTGGTGTGAGAGCTAATTCAATCAAGGAAACACTGCATGTTGGTGAAGGGCATATTGAAGAAGGATCAGCCGAGTGGTTCTTGTGGGAGAACAACTCCATTTGGCTCACTAACTTCACACACCATCAGGCTTCCAAGCAGCTCTCAAGGAAACTCAGTTTTCACACTCTATGCTTAGTGCCCTTTGAGTGCATTATCAAGCAATGAACCTGGCAGAGTATCCCACACAAACGAATGCTCCACATTCGGGTTTCACATGCCACCAACTCCACATTCACAGGCAACTTCAGCGCCACAGCCGTTTTCAGATAGCCCTCAATGCAAAGGCTCTAGACGCCAATATTGGTGCGAGAGCTAATTCAATCAAGGAAACACTGCATGTTGGTGAAGGGCATTTTGAAGAAGGATCAGCCGAGTGGTTCTTGTGGGAGAACAACTCCATTTGGCTCACTAACTTCACACACCATCAGGCTTCCAAGCAGCTCTCAAGGAAACTCAGTTTTCACACTCTATGCTTAGTGCCCTTTGAGTGCATTATCAAGCAATGAACCTGGCAGAGTATCCCACACAAACGAATGCTCCACATGCGGGTTTCACATGCCACCAACTCCATATTCACAGGCAACTTAAGCGCCACAGCCGTTTTCAGATAGCCCTCAAAGCAAAGGCTCTAGACGCAAATATTGGTGTGAGAGCTAATTCAATCAAGGAAACACTGCATGTTGGTGAAGGGCATATTGAAGAAGGATCAGCCGAGTTGTTCTTGTGGGAGAACAACTCCATTTGGCTCACTAACTTCACACACCATCAGGCTTCCAAGCAGCTCTCAAGGAAACTCAGTTTTCACACTCTATGCTTAGTGCCCTTTGAGTGCCTAGGACTGAAATGAAGCTTGGTGAGCATCCCACACAAACGAATGCTCCACATGCGGGTTTCACATGCCACCAACTCCACATTCTCAGGCAACTTCAGCGCCACAGCCATTTTAAGAAAGCCCTCAGTGAAAAGGCTCTAGACGCAAATATTGGTGTGAGAGCTAGTTCAATCAAGGAAACACTGCATGTTGGTGAAGAGCATATTGAAGAAGGATCAGCCGAGTGGTTCTTGTGGGAGAACAACTCCATTTGGCTCACTAACTTCACACACCATCAGGCTTCCAAGCAGCTCTCAAGGAAACTCAGTTTTTATACTCTATGCTTAGTGCGCTTTGAGTACATTATCTGGGAAAGAACCTGGTAGAGTATCCCACACAAACGAATGCTCCACATCCGGGTTTCACATGCCACCAACTCCACATTCACAGGCAACGTCAGCGCCACAGCCATTTTCAGATAGCCCTCAGTGCAAAGGCTCTAGACGCAAATATTGGTGTGAGAGGTAATTCAATCAAGGAAACACTGCATGTTGGTGAAGGGCATATTGAAGAAGGATCAGCCGAGTGGTTCTTGTGGGAAAACAACTCCATTTGGCTCACTAACTTCACACACCATCAGGCTTCCAAGCAGCTCTCAAGGAAACTCAGTTTTCACACTCTATGCTTAGTGCCCTTTCAGTGCATTATCTAGGAATGAACCTGGTACAGCATCCCACACAAACGAATGCTCCACATGCGGGTTTCACATGCCACCAACTCCACATTCACAGGCAACTTCAGCGCCACAGCCATTTTAAGAAAGCCCTCAGTGCAAAGGCTCTAGACGCAAATATTGGTGTGAGAGCTAATTCAATCAAGGAAACACTGCATGTTGGTGAAGGGCATATTGAAGAAGGATCAGCCGAGTTGTTCTTGTGGGAGAACAACTCCATTTGGCTCACTAACTTCACACACCATCAGGCTTCCAAGCAGCTCTCAAGGAAACTCAGTTTTCACACTCTATGCTTAGTGCCCTTTGAGTGCATTATCTAGGAATGAACCTGGTAGAGCATCCCACACAAACGAATGCTCCACATGCGGGTTTCACATGCCACCAACTCCACATTCTCGGGCAACTTCAGCGCCACAGCCGTTTTCAGATAGCCCTCAATGCAAAGGCTCTAGACGCAAATATTGGTGTGAGAGCTAATTCAATCAAGGAAACACTGCATGTTGGTGAAGGGCATATTGAAGAAGGATCAGCCGAGTGGTTCTTGTGGGAAAACAACTCCATTTGGCTCACTAACTTCACACACCATCAGGCTTCCAAGCAGCTCTCAAGGAAACTCAGTTTTCACACTCTATGCTTAGTGCCCTTTGAGTGCCTAGGACTGAAATGAAGCTTGGTGAGCATCCCACACAAACGAATGCTCCACATGCGGGTTTCACATGCCACCAACTCCACATTCTCAGGCAACTTCAGCGCCACAGCCACTTTAAGAAAGCCCTCAGTGAAAAGGCTCTAGACGCAAATATTGGTGTGAGAGCTAGTTCAATCAAGGAAACACTGCATGTTGGTGAAGAGCATATTGAAGAAGGATCAGCCGAGTGGTTCTTGTGGGAGAACAACGCCATTTGGCTCACTAACTTCACACACAATCAGGCTTCCAAGCAGCTCTCAAGGAAACTCAGTTTTCACACTCTATGCTTAGTGCGCTTTGAGTGCATTATCAAGGAATGAACCTGGTAGAGTATCCCACAAAAACGAATGCTCCACATGCGGGTTTCACATGCCACCAACTCCACATTCACAGGCAACTTCAGCGCCACAGCCAATTTAAGAAAGCCCTCAGTGCAAAGGCTCTAGACGCAAATATTGGTGTGAGAGCTAATTCAATCAAGGAAACACTGCATGTTGGTGAAGGGCATATTGAAGAAGGATCAGCCGAGTGGTTCTTGTGGGAGAACAACTCCATTTGGCTCACTAACTTCACACACCATCAGGCTTCCAAGCAGCTCTCAAGGAAACTCAGTTTTCACACTCTATGCTTAGTGCCCTTTGAGTGCCTAGGACTGAAATGAAGCTTGGTGAGCATCACACACAAACGCATGCTCCACATGCGGGTTTCACATGCCACCAACTCCACATTCACAGGCAACTTCAGCGCCACAACCGTTTTCAGATAGCCCTCAATGCAAAGGCTCTAGACGCCAATATTGGTGTGAGAGCTAATTCAATGAATGAAACACTGCATGTTGGTGAAGGGCATATTGAAGAAGGATCAGCCGAGTGGTTCTTGTGGGAGAACAACTCCATTTGGCTCACTAACTTCACACACAATCAGGCTTCCAAGCAGCTCTCAAGGAAACTCAGTTTGCACACTCTATGCTTAGTGCCCTTTGAGTGCATTATCTAGGAATGAACCTGGTAGAGCATCCCACACAAACGAATGCTCCACATGCGGGTTTCACATGCCACCAACTCCACATTCACAGGCAACTTCAGCGCCACAGCCGTTTTCAGATAGCCCTCAATGCAAAGGCTCTAGACGCAAATATTGGTGTGAGAGCTAATTCAATGAAGGAAACACTGCATGTTGGTGAAGGGCATATTGAAGAAGGATCAGCCGAGTGGTTCTTGTGGGAGAACAACTCCATTTGGCTCACTAACTTCACACACCATCAGGCTTCCAAGCAGCTCTCAAGGAAACTCAGTTTTCACACTCTATGCTTAGTGCACTTTGAGTACCTAGGACTGAAATGAAGCTTGGTGAGCATCCCACACAAACGAATGCTCCACATGCGGGTTTCACATGCCACCAACTCCACATTCACAGGCAACTTCAGCGCCACAGCCGTTTTCAGATAGCCCTCAATGCAAAGGATCTAGACGCAAATATTGGTGTGAGAGCTAATTCAATCCAGGAAACACTGCATGTTGGTGAAGGGCATATTGAAGAAGGATCAGCCGAGTGGTTCTTGTGGGAGAACAACTCCATTTGGCTCACTAACTTCACACACCATCAGGCTTCCAAGCAGCTCTCAAGGAAACTCAGTTTTCACACCCTATGCTTAGTGCCCTTTGAGTACCTAGGACTGAAATGAAGCTTGGTGAGCATCCCACACAAACGAATTCTCCACATGCGGGTTTCACATGCCACCAACTCCACATTCTCAGGCAACTTCAGCGCCACAGCCGTTTTTAGATAGCCCTCAATGCAAAGGCTCTAGACGCAAATATTGGTGTGAGAGCTAATTCAATCAAGGAAACACTGCATGTTGGTGAAGGGCATATTGAAGAAGGATCAGCCGAGTGGTTCTTGTGGGAGAACAACTCCATTTGGCTCACTAACTTCACACACCATCAGGCTTCCAAGCAGCTCTCAAGGAAACTCAGTTTTCACACTCTATGCTTAGTGCCCTTTCAGTGCATTATCTAGGAATGAACCTGGTAGAGCATCCCACACAAACGAATGCTCCACATGCGGGTTTCACATGCCACCAACTCCACATTCACAGGCAACTTCAGCGCCACAGCTGTTTTCAGATAGCCCTCAATGCAAAGGCTCTAGATGCAAATATTGGTGTGAGAGCTAATTCAATCAAGGAAACACTGCATGTTGGTGAAGGGCATATTGAAGAAGGATCAGCCGAGTGGTTCTTGTGGGAGAACAACTCCATTTGGCTCACTAACTTCACACACCATCAGGCTTCCAAGCAGCTCTCAAGGAAACTCAGTTTTCACACTCTATGCTTAGTGCCCTTTGAGGGCCTAGGACTGAAATGAAGCTTGGTGAGCATCCCACACAAACGAATGCTCCACATGCGGGTTTCACATGCCACCAACTCCACATTCTCAGGCAACTTCAGCGCCACAGCCGTTTTCAGATAGCCCTTAATGCAAAGACTCTAGACGCAAATATTGGTGTGAGAGCTAATTCAATCAAGGAAACACTGCATGTTTGTGAAGGGCATATTGAAGAAGGATCAGCCGAGTGGTTCTTGTGGGAGAACAATTCCATTTGGCTCACTAACTTCACACACCATCAGGCTTCCAAGCAGCTCTCAAGGAAACTCAGTTTTCACACTCTATGCTTAGTGCCCTTTGAGTGCCTAGGACTGAAATGAACCTTGGTGAGCATCCCACACAAACGAATGCTCCACATGCGGGTTTCACATGCCACCAACTCCACATTCACAGGCAACTTCAGCGCCACAGCCGTTTTCAGATAGCCCTCAATGCAAAGGCTCTAGACGCAAATATTGGTGTGAGAGCTAATTCAATGAAGGAAACACTGCATGTTGGTGAAGAGCATATTGAAGAAGGATCAGCCGAGTGGTTCTTGTGGGAGAACAACGCCATTTGGCTCACTAACTTCACACACAATCAGGCTTCCAAGCAGCTCTCAAGGAAACTCAGTTTTCACACTCTATGCTTAGTGCGCTTTGAGTGCATTATCAAGGAATGAACCTGGTAGAGTATCCCACAAAAACGAATGCTCCACATGCGGGTTTCACATGCCACCAACTCCACATTCACAGGCAACTTCAGCGCCACAGCCATTTTAAGAAAGCCCTCAGTGCAAAGGCTCTAGACGCAAATATTGGTGTGAGAGCTAATTCAATCAAGGAAACACTGCATGTTGGTGAAGGGCATATTGAAGAAGGATCAGCCGAGTGGTTCTTGTGGGAGAACAACTCCATTTGGCTCACTAACTTCACACACCATCAGGCTTCCAAGCAGCTCTCAAGGAAACTCAGTTTTCACACTCTATGCTTAGTGCCCTTTGAGTGCATTATCTAGGAATGAACCTGGTAGAGCATCCCACACAAACGAATGCTCCACATGCGGGTTTCACATGCCACCAACTCCACATTCTCGGGCAACTTCAGCGCCACAGCCGTTTTCAGATAGCCCTCAATGCAAAGGCTCTAGACGCAAATATTGGTGTGAGAGCTAATTCAATCAAGGAAACACTGCATGTTGGTGAAGGGCATATTGAAGAAGGATCAGCCGAGTGGTTCTTGTGGGAAAACAACTCCATTTGGCTCACTAACTTCACACACCATCAGGCTTCCAAGCAGCTCTCAAGGAAACTCAGTTTTCACACTCTATGCTTAGTGCCCTTTGAGTGCCTAGGACTGAAATGAAGCTTGGTGAGCATCCCACACAAACGAATGCTCCACATGCGGGTTTCACATGCCACCAACTCCACATTCTCAGGCAACTTCAGCGCCACAGCCACTTTAAGAAAGCCCTCAGTGAAAAGGCTCTAGACGCAAATATTGGTGTGAGAGCTAGTTCAATCAAGGAAACACTGCATGTTGGTGAAGAGCATATTGAAGAAGGATCAGCCGAGTGGTTCTTGTGGGAGAACAACGCCATTTGGCTCACTAACTTCACACACAATCAGGCTTCCAAGCAGCTCTCAAGGAAACTCAGTTTTCACACTCTATGCTTAGTGCGCTTTGAGTGCATTATCAAGGAATGAACCTGGTAGAGTATCCCACAAAAACGAATGCTCCACATGCGGGTTTCACATGCCACCAACTCCACATTCACAGGCAACTTCAGCGCCACAGCCATTTTAAGAAAGCCCTCAGTGCAAAGGCTCTAGACGCAAATATTGGTGTGAGAGCTAATTCAATCAAGGAAACACTGCATGTTGGTGAAGGGCATATTGAAGAAGGATCAGCCGAGTGGTTCTTGTGGGAGAACAACTCCATTTGGCTCACTAACTTCACACACCATCAGGCTTCCAAGCAGCTCTCAAGGAAACTCAGTTTTCACACTCTATGCTTAGTGCCCTTTGAGTGCCTAGGACTGAAATGAAGCTTGGTGAGCATCACACACAAACGCATGCTCCACATGCGGGTTTCACATGCCACCAACTCCACATTCACAGGCAACTTCAGCGCCACAACCGTTTTCAGATAGCCCTCAATGCAAAGGCTCTAGACGCCAATATTGGTGTGAGAGCTAATTCAATGAATGAAACACTGCATGTTGGTGAAGGGCATATTGAAGAAGGATCAGCCGAGTGGTTCTTGTGGGAGAACAACTCCATTTGGCTCACTAACTTCACACACAATCAGGCTTCCAAGCAGCTCTCAAGGAAACTCAGTTTGCACACTCTATGCTTAGTGCCCTTTGAGTGCATTATCTAGGAATGAACCTGGTAGAGCATCCCACACAAACGAATGCTCCACATGCGGGTTTCACATGCCACCAACTCCACATTCACAGGCAACTTCAGCGCCACAGCCGTTTTCAGATAGCCCTCAATGCAAAGGCTCTAGACGCAAATATTGGTGTGAGAGCTAATTCAATGAAGGAAACACTGCATGTTGGTGAAGGGCATATTGAAGAAGGATCAGCCGAGTGGTTCTTGTGGGAGAACAACTCCATTTGGCTCACTAACTTCACACACCATCAGGCTTCCAAGCAGCTCTCAAGGAAACTCAGTTTTCACACTCTATGCTTAGTGCACTTTGAGTACCTAGGACTGAAATGAAGCTTGTTGAGCATCCCACACAAACGAATGCTCCACATGCGGGTTTCACATGCCACCAACTCCACATTCACAGGCAACTTCAGCGCCACAGCCGTTTTCAGATAGCCCTCAATGCAAAGGATCTAGACGCAAATATTGGTGTGAGAGCTAATTCAATCCAGGAAACACTGCATGTTGGTGAAGGGCATATTGAAGAAGGATCAGCCGAGTGGTTCTTGTGGGAGAACAACTCCATTTGGCTCACTAACTTCACACACCATCAGGCTTCCAAGCAGCTCTCAAGGAAACTCAGTTTTCACACCCTATGCTTAGTGCCCTTTGAGTACCTAGGACTGAAATGAAGCTTGGTGAGCATCCCACACAAACGAATTCTCCACATGCGGGTTTCACATGCCACCAACTCCACATTCTCAGGCAACTTCAGCGCCACAGCCGTTTTTAGATAGCCCTCAATGCAAAGGCTCTAGACGCAAATATTGGTGTGAGAGCTAATTCAATCAAGGAAACACTGCATGTTGGTGAAGGGCATATTGAAGAAGGATCAGCCGAGTGGTTCTTGTGGGAGAACAACTCCATTTGGCTCACTAACTTCACACACCATCAGGCTTCCAAGCAGCTCTCAAGGAAACTCAGTTTTCACACTCTATGCTTAGTGCCCTTTCAGTGCATTATCTAGGAATGAACCTGGTAGAGCATCCCACACAAACGAATGCTCCACATGCGGGTTTCACATGCCACCAACTCCACATTCACAGGCAACTTCAGCGCCACAGCTGTTTTCAGATAGCCCTCAATGCAAAGGCTCTAGATGCAAATATTGGTGTGAGAGCTAATTCAATCAAGGAAACACTGCATGTTGGTGAAGGGCATATTGAAGAAGGATCAGCCGAGTGGTTCTTGTGGGAGAACAACTCCATTTGGCTCACTAACTTCACACACCATCAGGCTTCCAAGCAGCTCTCAAGGAAACTCAGTTTTCACACTCTATGCTTAGTGCCCTTTGAGGGCCTAGGACTGAAATGAAGCTTGGTGAGCATCCCACACAAACGAATGCTCCACATGCGGGTTTCACATGCCACCAACTCCACATTCTCAGGCAACTTCAGCGCCACAGCCGTTTTCAGATAGCCCTTAATGCGAAGACTCTAGACGCAAATATTGGTGTGAGAGCTAATTCAATCAAGGAAACACTGCATGTTTGTGAAGGGCATATTGAAGAAGGATCAGCCGAGTGGTTCTTGTGGGAGAACAATTCCATTTGGCTCACTAACTTCACACACCATCAGGCTTCCAAGCAGCTCTCAAGGAAACTCAGTTTTCACACTCTATGCTTAGTGCCCTTTGAGTGCCTAGGACTGAAATGAACCTTGGTGAGCATCCCACACAAACGAATGCTCCACATGCGGGTTTCACATGCCACCAACTCCACATTCACAGGCAACTTCAGCGCCACAGCCGTTTTCAGATAGCCCTCAATGCAAAGGCTCTAGACGCAAATATTGGTGTGAGAGCTAATTCAATGAAGGAAACACTGCATGTTGGTGAAGAGCATATTGAAGAAGGATCAGCCGAGTGGTTCTTGTGGGAGAACAACGCCATTTGGCTCACTAACTTCACACACAATCAGGCTTCCAAGCAGCTCTCAAGGAAACTCAGTTTTCACACTCTATGCTTAGTGCGCTTTGAGTGCATTATCAAGGAATGAACCTGGTAGAGTATCCCACAAAAACGAATGCTCCACATGCGGGTTTCACATGCCACCAACTCCACATTCACAGGCAACTTCAGCGCCACAGCCATTTTAAGAAAGCCCTCAGTGCAAAGGCTCTAGACGCAAATATTGGTGTGAGAGCTAATTCAATCAAGGAAACACTGCATGTTGGTCAAGGGCATATTGAAGAAGGATCAGCCGAGTGGTTCTTGTGGGAGAACAACTCCATTTGGCTCACTAACTTCACACACCATCAGGCTTCCAAGCAGCTCTCAAGGAAACTCAGTTTTCACACTCTATGCTTAGTGCCCTTTGAGTGCCTAGGACTGAAATGAAGCTTGGTGAGCATCACACACAAACGCATGCTCCACATGCGGGTTTCACATGCCACCAACTCCACATTCACAGGCAACTTCAGCGCCACAACCGTTTTCAGATAGCCCTCAATGCAAAGGCTCTAGACGCCAATATTGGTGTGAGAGCTAATTCAATCAAGGAAACACTGCATGTTGGTGAAGGGCATATTGAAGAAGGATCAGCCGAGTGGTTCTTGTGGGAGAACAACTCCATTTGGCTCACTAACTTCACACACAATCAGGCTTCCAAGCAGCTCTCAAGGAAACTCAGTTTGCACACTCTATGCTTAGTGCCCTTTGAGTGCATTATCTAGGAATGAACCTGGTAGAGCATCCCACACAAACGAATGCTCCACATGCGGGTTTCACATGCCACCAACTCCACATTCACAGGCAACTTCAGCGCCACAGCCGTTTTCAGATAGCCCTCAATGCAAAGGCTCTAGACGCAAATATTGGTGTGAGAGCTAATTCAATGAAGGAAACACTGCATGTTGGTGAAGGGCATATTGAAGAAGGATCAGCCGAGTGGTTCTTGTGGGAGAACAACTCCATTTGGCTCACTAACTTCACACACCATCAGGCTTCCAAGCAGCTCTCAACGAAACTCAGTTTTCACACTCTATGCTTAGTGCACTTTGAGTACCTAGGACTGAAATGAAGCTTGGTGAGCATCCCACACAAACGAATGCTCCACATGCGGGTTTCACATGCCACCAACTCCACATTCACAGGCAACTTCAGCGCCACAGCCGTTTTCAGATAGCCCTCAATGCAAAGGATCTAGACGCAAATATTGGTGTGAGAGCTAATTCAATCCAGGAAACACTGCATGTTGGTGAAGGGCATATTGAAGAAGGATCAGCCGAGTGGTTCTTGTGGGAGAACAACTCCATTTGGCTCACTAACTTCACACACCATCAGGCTTCCAAGCAGCTCTCAAGGAAACTCAGTTTTCACACCCTATGCTTAGTGCCCTTTGAGTACCTAGGACTGAAATGAAGCTTGGTGAGCATCCCACACAAACGAATTCTCCACATGCGGGTTTCACATGCCACCAACTCCACATTCTCAGGCAACTTCAGCGCCACAGCCGTTTTTAGATAGCCCTCAATGCAAAGGCTCTAGACGCAAATATTGGTGTGAGAGCTAATTCAATCAAGGAAACACTGCATGTTGGTGAAGGGCATATTGAAGAAGGATCAGCCGAGTGGTTCTTGTGGGAGAACAACTCCATTTGGCTCACTAACTTCACACACCATCAGGCTTCCAAGCAGCTCTCAAGGAAACTCAGTTTTCACACTCTATGCTTAGTGCCCTTTGAGTGCATTATCTAGGAATGAACCTGGTAGAGCATCCCACACAAACGAATGCTCCACATGCGGGTTTCACATGCCACCAACTCCACATTCACAGGCAACTTCAGCGCCACAGCTGTTTTCAGATAGCCCTCAATGCAAAGGCTCTAGATGCAAATATTGGTGTGAGAGCTAATTCAATCAAGGAAACACTGCATGTTGGTGAAGGGCATATTGAAGAAGGATCAGCCGAGTGGTTCTTGTGGGAGAACAACTCCATTTGGCTCACTAACTTCACACACCATCAGGCTTCCAAGCAGCTCTCAAGGAAACTCAGTTTTCACACTCTATGCTTAGTGCCCTTTGAGGGCCTAGGACTGAAATGAAGCTTGGTGAGCATCCCACACAAACGAATGCTCCACATGCGGGTTTCACATGCCACCAACTCCACATTCTCAGGCAACTTCAGCGCCACAGCCGTTTTCAGATAGCCCTTAATGCAAAGACTCTAGACGCAAATATTGGTGTGAGAGCTAATTCAATCAAGGAAACACTGCATGTTTGTGAAGGGCATATTGAAGAAGGATCAGCCGAGTGGTTCTTGTGGGAGAACAATTCCATTTGGCTCACTAACTTCACACACCATCAGGCTTCCAAGCAGCTCTCAAGGAAACTCAGTTTTCACACTCTATGCTTAGTGCCCTTTGAGTGCCTAGGACTGAAATGAACCTTGGTGAGCATCCCACACAAACGAATGCTCCACATGCGGGTTTCACATGCCACCAACTCCACATTCACAGGCAATGTCAGCGCCACAGCCGTTTTCAGATAGCCCTCAATGCAAAGGCTCTAGATGCAAATATTGGTGTGAGAGCTAATTCAATCAAGGAAACACTGCATGTTGGTGAAGGGCATATTGAAGAAGGATCAGCCGAGTGGTTCTTGTGGGAGAACAACTCCATTTGGCTCACTAACCTCACACAAAATCAGGCTTCCAAGCAGCTCTCAAGGAAACTCAGTTTTCACACTCTATGCTTAGTGCCCTTTGAGTGCTTTATCAAGGAATGAACCTGGCAGAGCATCCCACACAAACGAATGCTCCACATGCGGGTTTCACATACCACCAACTCCACATTCACAGGCAATGTCAGCGCCACAGCCGTTTTCAGATAGCCCTCAATGCAAAGGCTCTAGACGCAAATATTGGTGTGAGAGCTAATTCAATCAAGGAAACACTGCATGTTGGTGAAGGGCATATTGAAGAAGGATCAGCCGAGTGGTTCTTGTGGGAGAACAACTCCATTTGGCTCACTAACTTCACACACCATCAGGCTTCCAAGCAGCTCTCAAGGAAACTCAGTTTTCACACTCTATGCTTAGTGCCCTTTGAGGGCCTAGGACTGAAATGAAGCTTGGTGAGCATCCCACACAAACGAATGCTCCACATGCGGGTTTCACATGCCACCAACTCCACATTCTCAGGCAACGTCAGCGCCACAGACATTTTCAGATAGCCCTCAATGTAAAGGCTCTAGATGCAAATATTGGTGTGAGAGCTAATTCAATCAAGGAAACACTGCATGTTGGTGAAGGGCATATTGAACAAGGATCAGCCAAGTGGTTCTTGTGGGAGAACAACTGCATTTGGCTCACTAACTTCACACACCATCAGGCTTCCAAGCAGCTCTCAAGGAAACTCAGTTTTCACACTCTATGCTTAGTGCCCTTTGAGTGCCTAGGACTGAAATGAACCTTGGTGAGCATCCCACACAAACGAATGCTCCACATGCGGGTTTCACATGCCACCAACTCCACATTCACAGGCAATGTCAGCGCCACAGCCGTTTTCAGATAGCCCTCAATGCAAAGGCTCTAGACGCAAATATTGGTGTGAGAGCTAATTCAATCAAGGAAACATTGCATGTTGGTGAAGGGCATATTGAAGAAGGATCAGCCGAGTGGTTCTTGTGGGAGAACAACTCCATTTGGCTCACTAACTTCACACACCATCAGGCTTCCAAGTAGCTCTCAAGGAAACTCAGTTTTCACACTCTATGCTTAGTGCCCTTTGAGTGCATTATCTAGGAATGAACCTGGTAGAGCATCCCACACAAACGAATGCTCCACATTCTCAGGCAACTTCAGCGCCACAGCCGTTTTCAGATAGCCCTCAATGCAAAGGCTCTAGACGCAAATATTGGTGTGATAGCTAATTCAGTGAAGCAAACACTGCATGTTGGTGAAGGGCATATTGAAGAAGGATCAGCCGAGTGGTTCTTGTGGGAGAACAACTCCATTTGGCTCACTAACTTCACACACCATCAGGCTTCCAAGCAGCTCTCAAGGAAACACAGTTTTCACACTCTATGCTTAGTGCCCTTTGAGTGCATTATCTAGGAATGAACCTGGTAGAGCATCCCACACAAACGAATGCTCCACATGCGGGTTTCACATGCCACCAACTCCACATTCACAGGCAACTTCAGCGCCACAGCCGTTTTCAGATAGCCCTCAATGCAAAGGCTCTAGACACAAATATTTGTGTGAGATCTAATTCAATCAAGGAAACACTGCATGTTGGTGAAGGGCATATTGAAGAAGGATCTGCCGAGTGGTTCTTGTGGGAGAACAACTCCATTTGGCTCACTAAACTTCACACACCATCAGGCTTCCAAGCAGCTCTCAAGGAAACTCAGTTTTCACACTCTATGCTTAGTGCCCTTTGAGTGCATTATCTAGGAATGAACCTGGTAGAGCATCCCACACAAACGAATGCTCCACATGCGGGTTTCACATGCCACCAACTCCACATTCTCAGGCAACTTCAGCGCCACAGCCATTTTCAGATAGCCCTCAATGCAAAGGATCTAGACGCAAATATTGGTGTGAGAGCTAATTCAGTGAAGGAAACACTGCATGTTGGTGAAGGGCATATTGAAGAAGGATCAGCCGAGTGGTTCTTGTGGGAGAACAACTCCATTTGGCTCACTAACTTCACACACCATCAGGCTTCCAAGCAGCTCTCAAGGAAACTCAGTTTTCACACTCTATGCTTAGTGCGCTTTGAGTGCCTAGGACTGAAATGAAGCTTGGTGAGCATCCCACACAAACGAATGCTCCACATGCGGGTTTCACATGCCACCAACTCCACATTCTCAGGCAACATCAAGCGCCACAGCCGTTTTCAGATAGCCCTCAATGTAAAGGCTCTAGATGCAAATATTGGTGTGAGAGCTAATTCAATCAAGGAAACACTGCATGTTGGTGAAGGGGCATATTGAAGAAGGATCAGCCGAGTGGTTCTTGTGGGAGAACAACTCCATTTGGCTCACTAAGTTCACACACCATCAGGCTTCCAAGCAGCTCTCAAGGAAACTCAGTTTTCACACTCTATGCTTAGTGCCCTTTGAGTGCCTAGGAATGAAATGAATATTGGTGAGCATCCCACACAAACGAAGCTCCACATGCGGGTTTCACATGCCACCAACTCCACATTCACAGGCAACGTCAGCGCCACAGCCGTTTTTCAGATAGCCCTCAATGCAAAGGCTCTAGACGCAAATATTGGTGTGAGAGCTAATTCAATCAAGGAAACATTGCATGTTGGTGAAGGGCATATTGAAGAAGGATCAGCCGAGTGGTTCTTGTGGGAGAACAACTCCATTTGGCTCACTAACTTCACACACCATCAGGCTTCCAAGTAGCTCTCAAGGAAACTCAGTTTTCACACTCTATGCTTAGTGCCCTTTGAGTGCATTATCTAGGAATGAAACTGGTAGAGCATCCCACACAAACGAATGCTCCACATTCTCAGGCAACTTCAGCGCCCACAGCCGTTTTCAGATAGCCCTCAATGCAAAGGCTCTAGACGCAAATATTGGTGTGAGAGCTAATTCAATCAAGGAAACACTGCATGTTGGTGAAGGGCATATTGAAGAAGGATCAGCCGAGTGGTTCTTGTGGGAGAACAACTCCATTTGGCTCACCTAACTTCACACACCCATCAGGCTTCCAAGCAGCTCTCAAGGAAACTCAGTTTTCACACTCTGTGCTAGTGGCCCTTTGAGGGCCTAGGACTGAAATGAAGCTTGGTGAGCATCCCACACAAACGAATGCTCCACATGCGGGTTTCACATGCCACCCAACTCCACATTCTCAGGCAACTTCAGCGCCACAGCCGTTTTCAGATAGCCCTTAATGCAAAGACTCTAGACGCAAATATTGGTGTGAGAGCTAATTCAATCAAGGAAACACTGCATGTTTGTGAAGGGCATATTGAAGAAGGATCAGCCGAGTGGTTCTTGTGGGAGAACAACTCCATTTGGCTCACTAACTTCACACACCATCAGGCTTCCAAGCAGCTCTCAAGGAAACTCAGTTTTCACACACTCTATGCTTAGTGCCCTTTGAGTGCCTAGGACTGAAATGAACCTTGGTGAGCATCCCACACAAACGAATGCTCCACATGCGGGTTTCACATGCCACCAACTCCACATTCACAGGCAATGTCAGCGCCACAAGCCGTTTTCAGATAGCCCTCAATGCAAAGGCTCTAGATGCAAATATTGGTGTGAGAGCTAATTCAATCAAGGAAACACTGCATGTTGGTGAAGGGCATATTGAAGAAGGATCAGCCGAGTGGTTCTTGTGGGAGAACAACTCCATTTGGCTCCCTAACCTCACACAAAATCAGGCTTCCAAGCAGCTCTCAAGGAAACTCAGTTTTCACACTCTATGCTTAGTGCCCTTTGAGTGCTTTATCAAGGAATGAACCTAGCAGAGCATCCCACACAAACGAATGCTCCACATGCGGGTTTCACATGCCACCAACTCCACATTCTCAGGCAACTTCAGCGCCACAGCCGTTTTTCAGATAGTCCTCAGTACAAAGGCTCTAGACGCAAATATTGGTGTGAGAGCTAATTCAATCAAGGAAACACTGCATGTTGGTGAAGGGCATATTGAAGAAGGATCAGCCGAGTGGTTCTTGTGGGAGAACAACTCCATTTGGCTCACTAACTTCACACACCATCAGGCTTCCAAGCAGCTCTCAAGGAAACTCAGTTTTCACACACTCTATGCTTAGTGCCCTTTGAGTGCATTATCAAGGAATGAACCTGGTAGAGCATCCCACACACAAACAAATGCTCCACATGCGGGTTTCACATGCCACCAACTCCAAATTCTCAGGCAACTTCAGCGCCACAGCCATTTTCAGATAGCCCTAAATGCAAAGGCACTAGACTCAAATATTTGTGTGAGAGCTAATTCAATCAAGGAAACACTGCATGTTGGTGAAGGGCATATTGAAGAAGGATCAGCCGAGTGGTTCTTGTGGGAGAACAACTCCATTTGGCTCACTAACTTCACACACCATCAGGCTTCCAAGCAGCTCTCAAGGAAACTCAGTTTTCACACTCTATGCTTAGTGCCCTTTGAGTGCATTATCTAGGAATGAACCTGGTAGATCATCCCACACAAACGAAGGCTCAACATGCGGGTTTCACATGCCACCAACTCCACATTCTCAGGCAACTTCAGCGCCACAGCCATTTTCAGATAGCCCTCAATGCAAAGGCTCTAGACGCAAATATTGGTGTGAGAGCTAATTCAGTGAAGGAAACACTGCATGTTGGTGAAGGGCATATTGAAGAAGGATCAGCCGAGTGGTTCTTGTGGGAGAACAACTCCATTTGGCTCACTAACTTCACACACCATCAGGCTTCCAAGCAGCTCTCAAGGAAACTCAGTTTTCACACTCTATGCTTAGTGCGCTTTGAGTGCCTAGGACTGAAATCAAGCTTGGTGAGCATCCCACACAAAACTAATGCTCCCACATGCGGGTTTCACATGCCACCAACTCCACATTCTCAGACAACTTCAGCGCCACAGCCGTTTTCAGATAGCCCTCAATGTAAAGGCTCTAGATGCAAATATTGGTGTAGAGCTAATTCAATCAAGGAAACACTGCATGTTGGTGAAGGGCCATATTGAAGAAGGATCAGCCGAGTGGTTCTTGTGGGAGAACAACTCCATTTGGCTCACTAACTTCACACACCATCAGGCTTCCAAGCAGCTCTCAAGGAAACTCAGTTTTCACACTCTATGCTTAGTGCCATTTGAATGCATTATCTAGGCATGAACCTGGCAGAGCATCCCACACAAACAAATGCTCCACATTCTCAGGCAACTTCAGCGCCACAGCCGTTTTCAGATAGCCCTCAATGCAAAGGCTCTAGACGCAAATATTGGTGTGAGAGCTAATTCAGTGAAGGAAACACTGCATGTTGGTGAAGGGCATATTGAAGAAGGATCAGCCGAGTGGTTCTTGTGGGAGAACAACTCCATTTGGCTCACTAACTTCACACACCATCAGGCTTCCAAGCAGCTCTCAAGGAAACTCAGTTTTCACACTCTATGCTTAGTGCGCTTTGAGTGCATTATCTAGGAATGAACCCTGGTAGAGCATCCCAACACAAACGAATTCTCCACATGCGGGTTTCACATGCCACCAACTCCACATTCTCAGGCATCTTAGCGCCACAGCCGTTTTCAGATAGCCCTCAATGCAAAGGCTCTAGACGCAAATATTGGTGTGAGAGCTAATTCAGTGAAGGAAACACTGCATGTTGGTGAAGGGCATATTGAAGAAGGATCAGCCGAGTGGTTCTTGTGGGAGAACAACTCCATTTGGCTCACTAACTTCACACACCATCAGGCTTCCAAGCAGCTCTCAAGGAAACTCAGTTTTCACACTCTATGCTTAGTGCGCTTTGAGGGCCTAGGACGGGAAAGGAAGCTTGGTGAGCATCCCACACAAACGAATGCTCCACATGCGAGTTTCACATGCCACCAACTTCACATTCACAGGCAACGTCAGCGCCACAGCCGTTTTCAGATAGCCCTCAATGCAAAGGCTCTAGACGCAAATATTGGTGTGAGAGCTAATTCAATCAAGGAAACACTGCATGTTGGTGAAGGGCATATTGAAGAAGGATCAGCCGAGTGGTTCTTGTGGGAGAACAACTCCATTTGGCTCACTAACTTCACACACCATCAGGCTTCCAAGCAGCTCTCAAGGAAACTCAGTTTTCACACTCTATGCTTAGTGCGCTTTGAGTGCCTAGGACGGAAAGGAAACTTGGTGAGCATTCCACACAAACGAATGCTCCACATGCGAGTTTCACATGCCACCAACTTCACAGTCACAGGCAATGTCAGCGCCACAGCCGTTTTCAGATAGCCCTCAATGCAAAGGCTCTAGACGCAAATATTGGTGTGGAGAGCTAATTCAATCAAGGAAACATTGCATGTTGGTGAAAGGCATATTGAAGAAGGATCAGCCGAGTGGTTCTTGTGGGAGAACAACTCCATTTGGCTCACTAACTTCACACACCATCAGGCTTCCAAGCAGTTCTCAAGGAAACTCAGTTTTCACACTCTATGCTTAGTGCCCTTTGAGTGCATTATCTAGGAATGAACCTGGTAGAGCATCCCACACAAACGAATGCTCCACATGCGGGTTTCACATGCCACCAACTCCACATTCTCAGGCAAATTCAGCGCCACAGCCATTTTAAGAAAGCCCTCAGTGCAAAGGCTCTAGACGCAAATATTGGTGTGAGAGCTAATTCAGTGAAGGAAACACTGCATGTTGGTGAAGGGCATATTGAAGAAGGATCAGCCCAGTGGTTCTTGTGGGAGAACAACTCCATTTGGCTCACTAACTTCACACACCATCAGGCTTCCAAGCAGCTCTCAAGGAAACTCAGTTTTCACACTCTGTGCTTAGTGCCCTTTGAGTGCATTATCTAGGAATGAACCTGGTAGAGCATCCCACACAAACGAATGCTCCACATGCGGGTTTCACATGCCACCAACTCCACATTCTCAGGATAATTCAGCGCCACAGCCATTTTAAGAAAGCCCTCAATGAAAAGGCTCTAGACGCAAATATTTGTGTGAGAGCTAATTCAGTGAACGAAACACTGCATGTTGGTGAAGGGCATATTGAAGAAGGATCAGCCGAGTGGTTCTTGTGGGAGAACAACTCCATTTGGCTCACTAACTTCACACACCATCAGGCTTCCAAGCAGCTCTCAAGGAAACTCAGTTTTCACACTCTATGCTTAGTGCGCTTTGAGTGCATTATCTAGGAATGAACCTGGTAGAGCATCCACAAAAAACGGAATGCTCCACATGCGGAGTTCACATGCCACCAACTCCACATTCTCAGGCATCTTCAGCGCCACAGCCGTTTTCAGATAGCCCTCAATGCAAAGGCTCTAGACGCAAATATTGGTGTGAGAGCTAATTCAATCAAGGAAACACTGCATGCTGGTGAAGGGCATATTGAAGAAGGATCAGCCGAGTGGTTCTTGTGGGAGAACAACTCCATTTGGCTCACTAACTTCACACACCATCAGGCTTCCAAGCAGCTCTCAAGGAAACTCAGTTTTCACACTCTATGCTTAGTGCGCTTTGAGGGCCTAGGACGGAAAGGAAGCTTGGTGAGCATCCCACACAAACGAATGCTCCACATGCGAGTTTCACATGCCACCAACTTCACATTCACAGGCAACGTCAGCGCCACAGCCGTTTTCAGATAGCCCTCAATGCAAAGGCTCTAGACGCAAATATTGGTGTGAGAGCTAATTCAATCAAGGAAACACTGCATGTTGGTGAAGGGCATATTGAAGAAGGATCAGCCGAGTGGTTCTTGTGGGAGAACAACTCCATTTGGCTCACTAACTTCACACACCATCAGGCTTCCAAGCAGCTCTCAAGGAAACTCAGTTTTCACACTCTATGCTTAGTGCGCTTTGAGTGCCTAGGACGGAAAGGAAGCTTGGTGAGCATTCCACACAAACGAATGCTCCACATGCGAGTTTCACATGCCACCAACTTCACAGTCACAGGCAATGTCAGCGCCACAGCCGTTTTCAGATAGCCCTCAATGCAAAGGCTCTAGACGCAAATATTGGTGTGAGAGCTAATTCAATCAAGG
>NW_026700723.1:0-60292 GCF_030435755.1 Ochotona princeps | reverse complement strand
TTCTCAAGGAAACTCAGTTTTCACACTCTATGCTTAGTGCCCTTTGAGTGCATTATCTAGGAATGAACCTGGTAGAGCATCCCACACAAACGAATGCTCCACATGCGGGTTTCACATGCCACCAACTCCACATTCACAGGCAATTTCAGCGCCACAGCCGTTTTCAGATAGCCCTCAATGCAAAGGCTCTAGACGCAAATATTGTTGTGAGAGCTAATTCAATCAAGAAAACACTGCATGTTGGTGAAGGGCATATTGAAGAAGGATCAGCCGAGTGGTTCTTGTGGGAGAACAACTCCATTTGGCTCACTAACTTCACACACCATCAGGCTTCCAAGCAGCTCTCAAGGAAACTCAGTTTTCACACTCTATGCTTAGTGCCCTTTGAGTGCATTATCTAGGAATGAACCTGGTAGAGCATCCCACACAAACGAATGCTTCCACATGCGGGTTTCACATGCCACCAACTCCACATTCACAGGCAACTTCAGCGCCACAGCCGTTTTCAGATAGCCCTCAATGCAAAGGCTCTAGACGCAATATTGGTGTGAGAGCTAATTCAATCAAGGAAACACTGCATGTTGGTGAAGGGCATATTGAAGAAGGATCAGCCGAGTGGTTCTTGTGGGAGAACAACTCCATTTGGCTCACTAACTTCACACACCATCAGGCTTCCAAGCAGCTCTCAAGGAAACTCAGTTTTCACACTCTATGCTTAGTGCTCTTTGTGTGCCTAGGACTGAATGAAGCTTGGTCAGCATCCCACACAAACGAATGCTCCACATGCGGGTTTCACATGCCACCAACTCCACATTCACAGGCAACTTCAGCGCCACAGCCGTTTTCAGATAGCCCTCAATGCAAAGGCTCTAGACGCAAATATTGGTGTGAGAGCTAATTCAATCAAGGAAACACTGCATGTGGGTGAAGGGCATATTGAAGAAGGATCAGCCGAGTGGTTCTTGTGGGAGAACAACTCCATTTGGCTCACTAACTTCACACACCATCAGGCTTCCAAGCAGCTCTCAAGGAAACTCAGTTTTCACACTCTATGCTTAGTGCTCTTTGTGTGCCTAGGACTGAAATGAAGCTTGTTCAGCATCCCACATAAACGAATGCTCCACATGCGGGTTTCACATGCCACCAACTCCACATTCACAGGCAACTTCAGCGCCACAGCCGTTTTCAGATAGCCCTCAATGCAAAGGCTCTAGACGCAAATATTGGTGTGAGAGCTAATTCAATCAAGGAAACACTGCATGTTGGTGAAGGGCATATTGAAGAAGGATCAGCCGAGTGGTTCTTGTGGGAGAACAACTCCATTTGGCTCACTAACTTCACACACCATCAGGCTTCCAAGCAGCTCTCAAGGAAACTCAGTTTTCACACTCTATGCTTAGTGCCCTTTGAGTGCATTATCTAGGAATGAACCTGGTAGAGCATCCCACACAAACGAATGCTCCACATGCGGGTTTCACATGCCACCAACTCCACATTCACAGGCAATTTCAGCGCCACAGCCGTTTCAGATAGCCCTCAATGCAAAGGCTCTAGACGCAAATATTGGTGTGAGAGCTAATTCAATCAAGGAAACACTGCATGTTGGTGAAGGGCATATTGAAGAAGGATCAGCCGAGTGGTTCTTGTGGGAGAACAACTCCATTTGGCTCACTAACTTCACACACCATCAGGCTTCCAAGCAGCTCTCAAGGAAACTCAGTTTTCACACTCTATGCTTAGTGCTCTTTGTGTGCCTAGGACTGAAATGAAGCTTGGTCAGCATCCCACACAAACGAATGCTCCACATGCGGGTTTCACATGCCACCAACTCCACATTCACAGGCAACTTCAGCGCCACAGCCGTTTTCAGATAGCCCTCAATGCAAAGGCTCTAGACGCAAATATTGGTGTGAGAGCTAATTCAATCAAGGAAACACTGCATGTTGGTGAAGGGCATATTGAAGAAGGATCAGCCGAGTGGTTCTTGTGGGAGAACAACTCCATTTGGCTCACTAACTTCACACACCATCAGGCTTCCAAGCAGCTCTCAAGGAAACTCAGTTTTCACACTCTATGCTTAGTGCTCTTTGTGTGCCTAGGACTGAAATGAAGCTTGGTCAGCATCCCACACAAACGAATGCTCCACATGCGGGTTTCACATGCCACCAACTCCACATTCACAGGCAACTTCAGCGCCACAGCCGTTTTCAGATAGCCCTCAATGCAAAGGCTCTAGACGCAAATATTGGTGTGAGAGCTAATTCAATCAAGGAAACACTGCATGTTGGTGAAGGGCATATTGAAGAAGGATCAGCCGAGTGGTTCTTGTGGGAGAACAACTCCATTTGGCTCACTAACTTCACACACCATCAGGCTACCAAGCAGCTCTCAAGAAAACTTAGTTTTCACACTCTATGCTTAGTGCCCTTTGTATGGCTAGGACTGAAATGAACCTGGTAGAGCATCCCACACAAACGAATGCTCCACATGCGGGTTTCACATGCCACCAACTCCACATTCACAGGCAACTTCAGCGCCACAGCCGTTTTCAGATAGCCCTCAATGCAAAGGCTCTAGACGCAAATATTGGTGTGAGAGCTAATTCAATCAAGGAAACACTGCATGTTGGTGAAGGGCATATTGAAGAAGGATCAGCCGAGTGGTTCTTGTGGGAGAACAACTCCATTTGGCTCACTAACTTCACACACCATCAGGCTTCCAAGCAGCTCTCAAGGAAACTCAGTTTTCACACTCTATGCTTACTGCACTTTGTGTGCCTAGGACTGAAATGAAGCTTGCTCAGCATCCCACACAAACGAATGCTCCACATGCGGGTTTCACATGCCACCAACTCCACATTCACAGGCAACTTCAGCGCCACAGCCGTTTTCAGATAGCCCTCAATGCAAAGGCTCTAGACGCCAATATTGGTGTGAGAGCTAATTCAATCAAGGAAACACTGCATGTTGGTGAAGGGCATGTTGAAGAAGGATCAGCCGAGTGGTTCTTGTGGGAGAACAACTCCATTTGGCTCACTAACTTCACACACCATCAGGCTTCCAAGCAGCTCTCAAGGAAACTCAGTTTTCACACTCTATGCCTTAGTGCTCTTTGTGTGCCTAGGACTGAAATGAAGCTTGGTCAGCATCCCACACAAACGAATGCTCCACATGCGGGTTTCACATGCCACCAACTCCACATTCACAGGCAACTTCAGCGCCACAGCCGTTTTCAGATAGCCCTCAATGCAAAGGCTCTAGACGCAAATATTGGTGTGAGAGCTAATTCAATCAAGGAAACACTGCATGTTGGTGAAGGGCATATTGAAGAAGGATCAGCCGAGTGGTTCTTGTGGAGAACAACTCCATTTGGCTCACTAACTTCACACACCATCAGGCTTCCAAGCAGCTCTCAAGGAAACTCAGTTTTCACACTCTATGCTTAGTGCTCTTTGTGTGCCTAGGACTGAAATGAAGCTTGGTCAGCATCCCACACAAACGAATGCTCCACATGCGGGTTTCACATGCCACCAACTCCACATTCACAGGCAACTTCAGCGCCACAGCCGTTTTCAGATAGCCCTCAATGCAAAGGCTCTAGACGCAAATATTGGTGTGAGAGCTAATTCAATCAAGGAAACACTGCATGTTGGTGAAGGGCATATTGAAGAAGGATCAGCCGAGTGGTTCTTGTGGGAGAACAACTCCATTTGGCTCACTAACTTCACACACCATCAGGCTACCAAGCAGCTCTCAAGAAAACTTAGTTTTCACACTCTATGCTTAGTGCCCTTTGTATGGCTAGGACTGAAATGAACCTGGTAGAGCATCCCACACAAACGAATGCTCCACATGAGGGTTTCACATGCCACCAACTCCACATTCACAGGCAACTTCAGCGCCACAGCCGTTTTCAGATAGCCCTCAATGCAAAGGCTCTAGACGCAAATATTGGTGTGAGAGCTAATTCAATCAAGGAAACACTGCATGTTGGTGAAGGGCATATTGAAGAAGGATCAGCCGAGTGGTTCTTGTGGGAGAACAACTCCATTTGGCTCACTAACTTCACACACCATCAGGCTTCCAAGCAGCTCTCAAGGAAACTCAGTTTTCACACTCTATGCTTAGTGCTCTTTGTGTGCCTAGGACTGAAATGAAGCTTGGTCAGCATCCCACACAAACGAATGCTCCACATGCGGGTTTCACATGCCACCAACTCCACATTCACAGGCAACTTCAGCGCCACAGCCGTTTTCAGATAGCCCTCAATGCAAAGGCTCTAGACGCAAATATTGGTGTGAGAGCTAATTCAATCAAGGAAACACTGCATGTTGGTGAAGGGCATATTGAAGAAGGATCAGCCGAGTGGTTCTTGTGGGAGAACAACTCCATTTGGCTCACTAACTTCACACACCATCAGGCTTCCAAGCAGCTCTCAAGGAAACTCAGTTTTAACACTCTAGGCTTAGTGCCCTTTGTATGGCTAGGACTGAAATGAACCTGGTAGAGCATCCCACACAAACGAATGCTCCACATGCGGTTTTCACATGCCACCAACTCCACATTCACAGGCAACTTCAGCGCCACAGCCGTTTTCAGATAGCCCTCAATGCAAAGGCTCTAGACGCAAATATTGGTGTGAGAGCTAATTCAATCAAGGAAACACTGCATGTTGGTGAAGGGCATATTGAAGAAGGATCAGCCGAGTGGTTCTTGTGGGAGAACAACTCCATTTGGCTCACTAACTTCACACACCATCAGGCTTCCAAGCAGCTCTCAAGGAAACTCAGTTTTCACACTCTATGCTTACTGCACTTTGTGTGCCTAGGACTGAAATGAAGCTTGCTCAGCATCCCACACAAACGAATGCTCCACATGCGGGTTTCACATGCCACCAACTCCACATTCACAGGCAACTTCAGCGCCACAGCCGTTTTCAGATAGCCCTCAATGCAAAGGCTCTAGACGCAAATATTGGTGTGAGAGCTAATTCAATCAAGGAAACACTGCATGTTGGTGAAGGGCATATTGAAGAAGGATCAGCCGAGTGGTTCTTGTGGGAGAACAACTCCATTTGGCTCACTAGCTTCACACACCATCAGGCTTCCAAGCAGCTCTCAAGGAAACTCAGTTTTCACACTCTATGCTTAGTGCCCTCTGAGTGCATTATCTAGAATGAACCTGGTAGAGCATCCCACACAAACGAATGCTCCACATGCGGGTTTCACATGCCACCAACTCCACATTCACAGGCAACTTCAGCGCCACAGCCGTTTTCAGATAGCCCTCAATGCAAAGGCTCTAGACGCAAATATTGGTGTGAGAGCTAATTCAATCAAGGAAACAGTGCATGTTGGTGAAGGGCATATTGAAGAAGGATCAGCCGAGTGGTTCTTGTGGGAGAACAACTCCATTTGGCTCACTAACATCACACACCATTAGGCTTCCAAGCAGCTCTCAAGGAAACTCAGTTTCCACACTCTATGCTTAGTGCTCTTTGTGTGCCTATAACTGATATGAAGCTTGGTCAGCATCCCACACAAACGAATGCTCCACATGCGGGTTTCACATGCCACCAACTCCACATTCACAGGCAACTTCAGCGCCACAGACGTTTTCAGATAGCCCTCAATGCAAAGGCTCTAGACGCAAATATTGGTGTGAGAGCTAATTCAATCAAGGAAACACTGCATGTTGGTGAAGGGCATATTGAAGAAGGATCAGCCGAGTGGTTCTTGTGGGAGAACAACTCCATTTGGCTCACTAACTTCACACACCATCAGGCTTCCAAGCAGCTCTCAAGGAAACTCAGTTTTCACACTCTATGCTTAGTGCCCTTTGTGTGCCTAGGACTGAAATGAAGCTTGTTCAGCATCCCACACAAACGAATGCTCCACATGCGGGTTTCACATGCCACCAACTCCACATTCACAGGCAACTTCAGCGCCACAGCTGTTTTCAGATAGCCCTCAATGCAAAGGCTCTAGACGCAAATATTGGTGTGAGAGCTAATTCAATCAAGGAAACACTGCATGTTGGTGAAGGGCATATTGAAGAAGGATCAGCCGAGTGGTTCTTGTGGGAGAACAACTCCATTTGGCTCACTAACTTCACACACCATCAGGCTTCCAAGCAGCTCTCAAGGAAACTCAGTTTTCACACTCTATGCTTAGTGCCCTTTGTATGGCTAGGACTGAAATGAACCTGGTAGAGCATCCCACACAAACGAATGCTCCACATGCGGGTTTCACATGCCACCAACTCCACATTCACAGGCAACTTCAGCGCCACAGCCGTTTTCAGATAGCCCTCAATGCAAAGGCTCTAGACGCAAATATTGGTGTGAGAGCTAATTCAATCAAGGAAACACTGCATGTTGGTGAAGGGCATATTGAAGAAGGATCAGCCGAGTGGTTCTTGTGGGAGAACAACTCCATTTGGCTCACTAACTTCACACACCATCAGGCTTCCAAGCAGCTCTCAAGGAAACTCAGTTTTAACACTCTAGGCTTAGTGCCCTTTGTATGGCTAGGACTGAAATGAACCTGGTAGAGCATCCCACACAAACGAATGCTCCACATGCGGTTTTCACATGCCACCAACTCCACATTCACAGGCAACTTCAGCGCCACAGCCGTTTTCAGATAGCCCTCAATGCAAAGGCTCTAGACGCAAATATTGGTGTGAGAGCTAATTCAATCAAGGAAACACTGCATGTTGGTGAAGGGCATATTGAAGAAGGATCAGCCGAGTGGTTCTTGTGGGAGAACAACTCCATTTGGCTCACTAACTTCACACACCATCAGGCTTCCAAGCAGCTCTCAAGGAAACTCAGTTTTCACACTCTATGCTTAGCTGCACTTTGTGTGCCTAGGACTGAAATGAAGCTTGCTCAGCATCCCACACAAACGAATGCTCCACATGCGGGTTTCACATGCCACCAACTCCACATTCACAGGCAACTTCAGCGCCACAGCCGTTTTCAGATAGCCCTCAATGCAAAGGCTCTAGACGCAAATATTGGTGTGAGAGCTAATTCAATCAAGGAAACACTGCATGTTGGTGAAGGGCATATTGAAGAAGGATCAGCCGAGTGGTTCTTGTGGGAGAACAACTCCATTTGGCTCACTAGCTTCACACACCATCAGGCTTCCAAGCAGCTCTCAAGGAAACTCAGTTTTCACACTCTATGCTTAGTGCCCTCTGAGTGCATTAGCTAGGAATGAACCTGGTAGAGCATCCCACACAAACGAATGCTCCACATGCGGGTTTCACATGCCACCAACTCCACATTCACAGGCAACTTCAGCGCCACAGCCGTTTTCAGATAGCCCTCAATGCAAAGGCTCTAGACGCAAATATTGGTGTGAGAGCTAATTCAATCAAGGAAACAGTGCATGTTGGTGAAGGGCATATTGAAGAAGGATCAGCCGAGTGGTTCTTGTGGGAGAACAACTCCATTTGGCTCACTAACATCACACACCATTAGGCTTCCAAGCAGCTCTCAAGGAAACTCAGTTTTCACACTCTATGCTTAGTGCTCTTTGTGTGCCTATAACTGATATGAAGCTTGGTCAGATTCCCACACAAACGAATGCTCCACATGCGGGTTTCACATGCCACCAACTCCACATTCACAGGCAACTTCAGCGCCACAGCCGTTTTCAGATAGCCCTCAATGCAAAGGCTCTAGACGCAAATATTGGTGTGAGAGCTAATTCAATCAAGGAAACACTGCATGTTGGTGAAGGGCATATTGAAGAAGGATCAGCCGAGTGGTTCTTGTGGGAGAACAACTCCATTTGGCTCACTAACTTCACACACCATCAGGCTTCCAAGCAGCTCTCAAGGAAACTCAGTTTTCACACTCTATGCTTAGTGCCCTTTGTGTGCCTAGGACTGAAATGAAGCTTGTTCAGCATCCCACACAAACGAATGCTCCACATGCGGGTTTCACATGCCACCAACTCCACATTCACAGGCAACTTCAGCGCCACAGCTGTTTTCAGATAGCCCTCAATGCAAAGGCTCTAGACGCAAATATTGGTGTGAGAGCTAATTCAATCAAGGAAACACTGCATGTTGGTGAAGGGCATATTGAAGAAGGATCAGCCGAGTGGTTCTTGTGGGAGAACAACTCCATTTGGCTCACTAACTTCACACACCATCAGGCTTCCAAGCAGCTCTCAAGGAAACTCAGTTTTCACACTCTATGCTTAGTGCCCTTTGTATGGCTAGGACTGAAATGAACCTGGTAGAGCATCCCACACAAACGAATGCTCCACATGCGGGTTTCACATGCCACCAACTCCACATTCACAGGCAACTTCAGCGCCACAGCCGTTTTCAGATAGCCCTCAATGCAAAGGCTCTAGACGCAAATATTGGTGTGAGAGCTAATTCAATCAAGGAGAACACTGCATGTTGGGTGAAGGGCATATTGAAGAAGGATCAGCCGAGTGGTTCTTGTGGGAGAACAACTCCATTTGGCTCACTAACTTCACACACCATCAGGCTTCCAAGCAGCTCTCAAGGAAACTCAGTTTTCACACTCTATGCTTAGTGCCCTTTGTGTGCCTAAGACTGAAATGAAGCTTGGTCAGCATCCCACAGAAACGAATGCTCCACATGCGGGTTTCACATGCCACCAACTCCACATTCACAGGCAACTTCAGCGCCACAGCCGTTTTCAGATAGCCCTCAATGCAAAGGCTCTAGACGCAAATATTCGTGTGAGAGCTAATTCAATCAAGGAAACACTGCATGTTGGTGAAGGGCATATTGAAGAAGGATCAGCTGAGTGGTTCTTGTGGGAGAACAACTCCATTTGGCTCACTAACTTCACACACCATCAGGCTTCCAAGCAGCTCTCAAGGAAACTCAGTTTTCACACTCTATGCTTAGTGCCCTTTGTATGGCTAGGACTGAAATGAACCTGGTAGAGCATCCCACACAAACGAATGCTCCACATGCGGGTTTCACGTGCCACCAACTCCACATTCACAGGCAACTTCAGCGCCACAGCCTTTTTCAGATAGCCCTCAATGCAAAGGCTCTAGACGCAAATATTGGTGTGAGAGCTAATTCAATCAAGGAAACACTGCATGTTGGTGAAGGGCATATTGAAGAAGGATCAGCCGAGTGGTTCTTGTGGGAGAACAACTCCATTTGGCTCACTAACTTCCACACACCATCAGGCTTCCAAGCAGCTCTCAAGGAAACTCAGTTTTCACACTCTATGCTTAGTGCCCTTTGTATGGCTAGGACTGAAATGAACCTGGTAGAGCATTCCACACAAACGAATGCTCCACATGCGGGTTTCACATGCCACCAACTCCACATTCACAGGCAACTTCAGCGCCACAGCCGTTTTCAGATAGCCCTCAATGCAAAGGCTCTAGACGCAAATATTGGTGTGAGAGCTAATTCAATCAAGGAAACACTGCATGTTGGTGAAGGGCATATTGAAGAAGGATCAGCCGAGTGGTTCTTGTGGGAGAACAACTCCATTTGGCTCACTAACTTCACACACCATCAGGCTTCCAAGCAGCTCTCAAGGAAACTCAGTTTTCACACTCTATGCTTAGTGCCCTTTGTATGGCTAGGACTGAAATGAACCTGGTAGAGCATCCCACACAAACGAATGCTCCACATGCGGGTTTCACATGCCACCAACTCCACATTCACAGGCAACTTCAGCGCCACAGCCGTTTTCAGATAGCCCTCAATGCAAAGGCTCTAGACGCAAATATTGGTGTGAGAGCTAATTCAATCAAGGAAACACTGCATGTTGGTGAAGGGCATATTGAAAAAGGATCAGCCGAGTGGTTCTTGTGGGAGAACAACTCCATTTGGCTCACTAACTTCACACACCATCAGGCTTCCAAGCAGCTCTCAAGGAAACTCAGTTTTCACACTCTATGCTTAGTGCTCTTTGTGTGCCTAGGACTGAAATGAAGCTTGGTCAGCATCCCACACAAACGAATGCTCCACATGCGGGTTTCACATGCCACCAACTCCACATTCACAGGCAACTTCAGCGCCACAGCCGTTTTCAGATAGCCCTCAATGCAAAGGCTCTAGACGCAAATATTGGTGTGAGAGCTAATTCAATCAAGGAAACACTGCATGTTGGTGAAGGGCATATTGAAGAAGGATCAGCCGAGTGGTTCTTGTGGGAGAACAACTCCATTTGGCTCACTAACTTCAAACACCATCAGGCTACCAAGCAGCTCTCAAGAAAACTTAGTTTTCACACTCTATGCTTAGTGCCGTTTGTATGGCTAGGACTGAAATGAACCTGGTAGAGCATCCCACACAAACGAATGCTCCACATGAGGGTTTCACATGCCACCAACTCCACATTCACAGGCAACTTCAGCGCCACAGCCGTTTTCAGATAGACCTCAATGCAAAGGCTCTAGACGCAAATATTGGTGTGAGAGCTAATTCAATCAAGGAAACACTGCATGTTGGTGAAGGGCATATTGAAGAAGGATCAGCCGAGTGGTTCTTGTGGGAGAACAGCTCCATTTGGCTCACTAACTTCACACACCATCAGGCTTCCAAGCAGCTCTCAAGGAAACTCAGTTTTCACACTCTAGGCTTAGTGCCCTTTGTATGGCTAGGACTGAAATGAACCTGGTAGAGCATCCCACACAAACGAATGCTCCACATGCGGTTTTCACATGCCACCAACTCCACATTCACAGGCAACTTCAGCGCCACAGCCGTTTTCAGATAGCCCTCAATGCAAAGGCTCTAGACGCAAATATTGGTGTGAGAGCTAATTCAATCAAGGAAACACTGCATGTTGGTGAAGGGCATATTGAAGAAGGATCAGCCGAGTGGTTCTTGTGGGAGAACAACTCCATTTGGCTCACTAACTTCACACACCATCAGGCTTCCAAGCAGCTCTCAAGGAAACTCAGTTTTCACACTCTATGCTTACTGCACTTTGTGTGCCTAGGACTGAAATGAAGCTTGCTCAGCATCCCACACAAACGAATGCTCCACATGCGGGTTTCACATGCCACCAACTCCACATTCACAGGCAACTTCAGCGCCACAGCCGTTTTCAGATAGCCCACAATGCAAAGGCTCTAGACGCAAATATTGGTGTGAGAGCTAATTCAATCAAGGAAACACTGCATGTTGGTGAAGGGCATGTTGAAGAAGGATCAGCCGAGTGGTTCTTGTGGGAGAACAACTCCATTTGGCTCACTAACTTCACACACCATCAGGCTTCCAAGCAGCTCTCAAGGAAACTCAGTTTTCACACTCTATCCTTAGTGCTCTTTGTGTGCCTAGGACTGAAATGAAGCTTGGTCAGCATCCCACACAAACGAATGCTCCACATGCGGGTTTCACATGCCACCAACTCCACATTCACAGGCAACTTCAGCGCCACAGCCGTTTTCAGATAGCCCTCAATGCAAAGGCTCTAGACGCAAATATTGGTGTGAGAGCTAATTCAATCAAGGAAACACTGCATGTTGGTGAAGGGCATATTGAAGAAGGATCAGCCGAGTGGTTCTTGTGGGAGAACAACTCCATTTGGCTCACTAACTTCACACACCATCAGGCTTCCAAGCAGCTCTCAAGGAAACTCAGTTTTCACACTCTATGCTTAGTGCCCTTTGTGTGCCTAGGACTGAAATGAAGCTTGGTCAGCATCCCACACAAACGAATGCTCCACATGCGGGTTTCACATGCCACCAACTCCACATTCACAGGCAACTTCAGCGCCACAGCCGTTTTCAGATAGCCCTCAATGCAAAGGCTCTAGACGCAAATATTGGTGTGAGAGCTAATTCAATCAAGGAAACACTGCATGTTGGTGAAGGGCATATTGAAGAAGGATCAGCCGAGTGGTTCTTGTGGGAGAACAACTCCATTTGGCTCACTAACTTCACACACCATCAGGCTACCAAGCAGCTCTCAAGAAAACTTAGTTTTCACACTCTATGCTTAGTGCCCTTTGTATGGCTAGGACTGAAATGAACCTGGTAGAGCATCCCACACAAACGAATGCTCCACATGAGGGTTTCACATGCCACCAACTCCACATTCACAGGCAACTTCAGCGCCACAGCCGTTTTCAGATAGCCCTCAATGCAAAGGCTCTAGACGCAAATATTGGTGTGAGAGCTAATTCAATCAAGGAAACACTGCATGTTGGTGAAGGGCATATTGAAGAAGGATCAGCCGAGTGGTTCTTGTGGGAGAACAACTCCATTTGGCTCACTAACTTCACACACCATCAGGCTTCCAAGCAGCTCTCAAGGAAACTCAGTTTTCACACTCTATGCTTAGTGCTCTTTGTGTGCCTAGGACTGAAATGAAGCTTGGTCAGCATCCCACACAAACGAATGCTCCACATGCGGGTTTCACATGCCACCAACTCCACATTCACAGGCAACTTCAGCGCCACAGCCGTTTTCAGATAGCCCTCAATGCAAAGGCTCTAGACGCAAATATTGGTGTGAGAGCTAATTCAATCAAGGAAACACTGCATGTTGGTGAAGGGCATATTGAAGAAGGATCAGCCGAGTGGTTCTTGTGGGAGAACAACTCCATTTGGCTCACTAACTTCACACACCATCAGGCTTCCAAGCAGCTCTCAAGGAAACTCAGTTTTAACACTCTAGGCTTAGTGCCCTTTGTATGGCTAGGACTGAAATGAACCTGGTAGAGCATCCCACACAAACGAATGCTCCACATGCGGTTTTCACATGCCACCAACTCCACATTCACAGGCAACTTCAGCGCCACAGCCGTTTTCAGATAGCCCTCAATGCAAAGGCTCTAGACGCAAATATTGGTGTGAGAGCTAATTCAATCAAGGAAACACTGCATGTTGGTGAAGGGCATATTGAAGAAGGATCAGCCGAGTGGTTCTTGTGGGAGAACAACTCCATTTGGCTCACTAACTTCACACACCATCAGGCTTCCAAGCAGCTCTCAAGGAAACTCAGTTTTCACACTCTATGCTTACTGCACTTTGTGTGCCTAGGACTGAAATGAAGCTTGCTCAGCATCCCACACAAACGAATGCTCCACATGCGGGTTTCACATGCCACCAACTCCACATTCACAGGCAACTTCAGCGCCACAGCCGTTTTCAGATAGCCCTCAATGCAAAGGCTCTAGACGCAAATATTGGTGTGAGAGCTAATTCAATCAAGGAAACACTGCATGTTGGTGAAGGGCATGTTGAAGAAGGATCAGCCGAGTGGTTCTTGTGGGAGAACAACTCCATTTGGCTCACTAACTTCACACACCATCAGGCTTCCAAGCAGCTCTCAAGGAAACTCAGTTTTCACACTCTATGCTTACTGCCCTTTGTGTGCCTAGGACCCTAGGACTGAAATGAAGCTTGGTCAGCATCCCACACAAACGAATGCTCCACATGCGGGTTTCACATGCCACCAACTCCACATTCACAGGCAACTTCAGCGCCACAGCCGTTTTCAGATAGCCCACAATGCAAAGGCTCTAGACGCAAATATTGGTGTGAGAGCTAATTCAATCAAGGAAACACTGCATGTTGGTGAAGGGCATGTTGAAGAAGGATCAGCCGAGTGGTTCTTGTGGGAGAACAACTCCATTTGGCTCACTAACTTCACACACCATCAGGCTTCCAAGCAGCTCTCAAGGAAACTCAGTTTTCACACTCTCTGCTTAGTGCTCTTTGTGTGCCTAGGACTGAAATGAAGCTTGGTCAGCATCCCACACAAACGAATGCTCCACATGCGGGTTTCACATGCCACCAACTCCACATTCACAGGCAACTTCAGCGTCAAAGCCGTTTTCAGATAGCCCTCAATGCAAGGCTCTAGACGCAAATATTGGTGTGAGAGCTAATTCAATCAAGGAAACACTGCATGTTGGTGAAGGGCATATTGAAGAAGGATCAGCCGAGTGGTTTTTGTGGGAGAACAACTCCATTTGGCTCACTAACTTCACACACCATCAGGCTTCCAAGCAGCTCTCAAGGAAACTCAGTTTTCACACTCTCTGCTTAGTGCTCTTTGTGTGCCTAGGACTGAAATGAAGCTTGGTCAGCATCCCACACAAACGAATGCTCCACATGCGCGTTTCACATGCCACCAACTCCACATTCACAGGCAACTTCAGCGTCACAGCCGTTTTCAGATAGCCCTCAATGCAAAGGCTCTAGACGCAAATATTGGTGTGAGAGCTAATTCAATCAAGGAAACACTGCATGTTGGTGAAGGGCATATTGAAGAAGGATCAGCCGAGTGGTTCTTGTGGGAGAACAACTCCATTTGGCTCACTAACTTCACACACCACCAGGCTTCCAAGCAGCTCTCAAGGAAACTCAGTTTTCACACTCTATGCTTAGTGCTCTTTGAGTGCATTATCTAGGAATGAACCTGGTAGAGCATCCCACACAAACGAATGCTCCACATGCGGGTTTCACATGCCACCAACTCCACATTCACAGGCAACTTCAGCGCCACAGCCGTTTTCAGATAGCCCTCAATGCAAAGGCTCTAGACGCAAATATTGGTGTGAGAGCTAATTCAATCAAGGAAACACTGCATGTTGGTGAAGGGCATATTGAAGAAGGATCAGCCGAGTGGTTCTTGCGGGAGAACAACTCCATTTGGCTCACTAACTTCACACACCATCAGGCTTCCAAGCAGCTCTCAAGGAAACTCAGTTTTCACACTCTATGCTTAGTGCTCTTTGTGTGCCTAGGACTGAAATGAAGCTTGGTCAGCATCCCACACAAACGAATGCTCCATATGCGGGTTTCACATGCCACCAACTCCACATTCACAGGCAACTTCAGCGCCACAGCCGTTTTCAGATAGCCCTCAATGCAAAGGCTCTAGACGCAAATATTGGTGTGAGAGCTAATTCAATCAAGGAAACACTGCATGTTGGTGAAGGGCATATTGAAGAAGGATCAGCCGAGTGGTTCTTGTGGGAGAACAACTCCATTTGGCTCACTAACTTCACACACCATCAGGCTTCCAAGCAGCTCTCAAGGAAACTCAGTTTTCACACTCTATGCTTAGTGCCCTTTGTATGCTAGAACTGAAATGAACCTGGTAGAGCATCCCACACAAACGAATGCTCCACATGAGTGTTTCACATGCCACCAACTCCACATTCACAGGCAACTTCAGCGCCACAGCTGTTTTCAGATAGCCCTCAATGCAACGGCTCTAGACGCAAATATTGGTGTGAGAGCTAATTCAATCAAGGAAACACTGCATGTTGGTGAAGGGCATATTGAAGAAGGACCAGCCGAGTGGTTCTTGTGGGAGAACAACTCCATTTGGCTCACTAACTTCACACACCATCAGGCTTCCAAGCAGCTCTCAAGAAAACTCAGTTTTCACACTCTATGCTTAGTGCTCTTTGTGTGCCTAGGACTGAAATGAAGCTTGGTCAGCATCCCACACAAACGAATGCTCCACATGCGGGTTTCACATGCCACCAACTCCACACTCACAGACAACTTCAGCGCCACAGCTGTTTTCAGATAGCCCTCAATGCAAAGGCTCTAGACGCAAATATTGGTGTGAGAGCTAATTCAATCAAGGAAACACTGCATGTTGGTGAAGGGCATATTGAAGAAGGATCAGCCGAGTGGTTCTTGTGGGAGAACAACTCCATTTGGCTCACTAACTTCACACACCACCAGGCTTCCAAGCAGCTCTCAAGGAAACTCAGTTTTCACACTCTATGCTTAGTGCCCTTTGAGTGCATTATCTAGGAATGAACCTGGTAGAGCATCCCACACAAACGAATGCTCCACATGCGGATTTCACATGCCACCAACTCCACATTCACAGGCAACTTCAGCGCCACAGCCGTTTTCAGATAGCCCTCAATGCAAAGGCTCTAGACGCAAATATTGGTGTGAGAGCTAATTCAATCAAGGAAACACTGCATGTTGGTGAAGGGCATATTGAAGAAGGATCAGCCGAGTGGTTCTTGTGGGAGAACAACTCCATTTGGCTCACTAACTTCACACACCATCAGGCTTCCAAGCAGCTCTCAAGAAAACTCAGTTTTCACACTCTATGCTTAGTGCTCTTTGAGTGCATTATCTAGGAATGAACCTGGTAGAGCATCCCACACAAACGAATGCTCCACATGCGGGTTTCACATGCCACCAACTCCACATTCACAGGCAACTTCAGCGCCACAGCCGTTTTCAGATAGCCCTCAATGCAAAGGCTCTAGACGCAAATATTGGTGTGAGAGCTAATTCAATCAAGGAAACACTGCATGTTGGTGAAGGGCATATTGAAGAAGGATCAGCCGAGTGGTTCTTGTGAGAGAACAACTCCATTTGGCTCACTAACTTCACACACCATCAGGCTTCCAAGCAGCTCTCAAGGAAACTCAGTTTTCACACTCTATGCATAGTGCCCTTTGTATGGCTAGGACTGAAATGAACCTGGTAGAGCATCCCACACAAACGAATGCTCCACATGCGGGTTTCACATGCCACCAACTCCACATTCACAGGCAACTTCAGCGCCACAGCTGTTTTCAGATAGCCCTCAATGCAAAGGCTCTAGACGCAAATATTGGTGTGAGAGCTAATTCAATCAAGGAAACACTGCATGTTGGTGAAGGGCATATTGAAGAAGGATCAGCCGAGTGGTTCTTGTGGGAGAACAACTCCATTTGGCTCACTAACTTCACACACCACCAGGCTTCCAAGCAGCTCTCAAGGAAACTCAGTTTTCACACTCTATGCTTAGTGCCCTTTGAGTGCATTATCTAGGAATGAGCCTGGTAGAGCATCCCACACAAACGAATGCTCCACATGCGGGTTTCACATGCCACCAACTCCACATTCACAGGCAACTTCAGCGCCACAGCCGTTTTCAGATAGCCCTCAATGCAAAGGCTCTAGACGCAAATATTGGTGTGAGAGCTAATTCAATCAAGGAAACACTGCATGTTGGTAAAGGGCATATTGAAGAAGGATCAGCCGAGTGGTTCTTGTGGGAGAACAACTCCATTTGGCTCACTAACTTCACACACCATCAGGCTTCCAAGCAGCTCTCAAGAAAACTCAGTTTTCACACTCTATGCTTAGTGCTCTTTGAGTGCATTATCTAGGAATGAACCTGGTAGAGCATCCCACACAAACGATGCTCCACATGCGGGTTTCACATGCCACCAACTCCACATTCACAGGCAACTTCAGCGCCACAGCTGTTTTCAGATAGCCCTCAATGCAAAGGCTCTAGACGCAAATATTGGTGTGAGAGCTAATTCAATCAAGGAAACACTGCATGTTGGTGAAGGGCATATTGAAGAAGGATCAGCCGAGTGGTTCTTGTGGGAGAACAACTCCATTTGGCTCACTAACTTCACACACCACCAGGCTTCCAAGCAGCTCTCAAGGAAACTCAGTTTTCACACTCTATGCTTAGTGCTCTTTGTGTGCCTAGGACTGAAATGAAGCTTGGTCAGCATCCCACACAAACGAATGCTCCACATGCGGGTTTCACATGCCACCAACTCCACATTCACAGGCAACTTCAGCGCCACAGCTGTTTTCAGATAGCCCTCAATGCAAAGGCTCTAGACGCAAATATTGGTGTGAGAGCTAATTCAATCAAGGAAACACTGCATGTTGGTGAAGGGCATATTGAAGAAGGATCAGCCGAGTGGTTCTTGTGGGAGAACAACTCCATTTGGCTCACTAACTTCACACACCACCAGGCTTCCAAGCAGCTCTCAAGGAAACTCAGTTTTCACACTCTATGCTTAGTGCCCTTTGAGTGCATTATCTAGGAATGAACCTGGTAGAGCATCCCACACAAACGAATGCTCCACATGCGGGTTTCACATGCCACCAACTCCACATTCACAGGCAACTTCAGCGCCACAGCCGTTTTCAGATAGCCCTCAATGCAAAGGCTCTAGACGCAAATATTGGTGTGAGAGCTAATTCAATCAAGGAAACACTGCATGTTGGTGAAGGGCATATTGAAGAAGGATCAGCCGAGTGGTTCTTGTGGGAGAACAACTCCATTTGGCTCACTAACTTCACACACCATCAGGCTTCCAAGCAGCTCTCAAGAAAACTCAGTTTTCACACTCTATGCTTAGTGCTCTTTGAGTGCATTATCTAGGAATGAACCTGGTAGAGCATCCCACACAAACGATGCTCCACATGCGGGTTTCACATGCCACCAACTCCACATTCACAGGCAACTTCAGCGCCACAGCTGTTTTCAGATAGCCCTCAATGCAAAGGCTCTAGACGCAAATATTGGTGTGAGAGCTAATTCAATCAAGGAAACACTGCATGTTGGTGAAGGGCATATTGAAGAAGGATCAGCCGAGTGGTTCTTGTGGGAGAACAACTCCATTTGGCTCACTAACTTCACACACCATCAGGCTTCCAAGCAGCTCTCAAGAAAACTCAGTTTTCACACTCTATGCTTAGTGCTCTTTGAGTGCATTATCTAGGAATGAACCTGGTAGAGCATCCCACACAAACGATGCTCCACATGCGGGTTTCACATGCCACCAACTCCACATTCACAGGCAACTTCAGCGCCACAGCTGTTTTCAGATAGCCCTCAATGCAACGGCTCTAGACGCAAATATTGGTGTGAGAGCTAATTCAATCAAGGCAACACTGCATGTTGGTGAAGGGCATATTGAAGAAGGATCAGCCGAGTGGTTCTTGTGGGAGAACAACTCCATTTGGCTCACTAACTTCACACACCACCAGGCTTCCAAGCAGCTCTCAAGGAAACTCAGTTTTCACACTCTATGCTTAGTGCTCTTTGTGTGCCTAGGACTGAAATGAAGCTTGGTCAGCATCCCACACAAACGAATGCTCCACATGCGGGTTTCACATGCCACCAACTCCACATTCACAGGCAACTTCAGCGCCACAGCCGTTTTCAGATAGCCCTCAATGCAAAGGCTCTAGACGCAAATATAGGTGTGAGAGCTAATTCAATCAAGGAAACACTGCATGTTGGTGAAGGGCATATTGACGAAGGATCAGCCGAGTGGTTCTTGTGGGAGAACAACTCCATTTGGCTCACTAACTTCACACACCATCATTCTTCCAAGCAGCTCTCAAGGAAACTCAGTTTTCACACTCTATGCTTAGTGCCCTTTGTGTGCCTAGGACTGAAATGAACCTGGTAGAGCATCCCACACAAACGAATGCTCCACATGCGGGTTTCACATGCCACCAACTCCACATTCACAGGCAACTTCAGCGCCACAGCCGTTTTCAGATAGCCCTCAATGCAAAGGCTCTAGACGCAAATATTGGTGTGAGAGCTAATTCAATCAAGGAAACACTGCATGTTGGTAAAGGGCATATTGAAGAAGGATCAGCCGAGTGGTTCTTGTGGGAGAACAACTCCATTTGGCTCACTAACTTCACACACCATCAGGCTTCCAAGCAGCTCTCAAGGAAACTCAGTTTTCACACTCTATGCTTAGTGCCCTTTGTATGGCTAGAACTGAAATGAACCTGGTAGAGCATCCCACACAAACGAATGCTCCACATGCGGGTTTCACATGCCACCAACTCCACATTCACAGGCAACTTCAGCGCCACAGCTGTTTTCAGATAGCCCTCAATGCAACGGCTCTAGACGCAAATATTGGTGTGAGAGCTAATTCAATCAAGGAAACACTGCATGTTGGTGAAGGGCATATTGAAGAAGGACCAGCCGAGTGGTTCTTGTGGGAGAACAACTCCATTTGGCTCACTAACTTCACACACCATCAGGCTTCCAAGCAGCTCTCAAGAAAACTCAGTTTTCACACTCTATAGTTAGTGCTCTTTGTGTGCCTAGGACTGAAATGAAGCTTGGTCAGCATCCCACACAAACGAATGCTCCACATGCGGGTTTCACATGCCACCAACTCCACATTCACAGGCAACTTCAGCGCCACAGCTGTTTTCAGATAGCCCTCAATGCAAAGGCTTTAGACGCAAATATTGGTGTGAGAGCTAATTCAATCAAGGAAACACTGCATGTTGGTGAAGGGCATATTGAAGAAGGATCAGCCGAGTGGTTCTTGTGGGAGAACAACTCCATTTGGCTCACTAACTTCACACACCACCAGGCTTCCAAGCAGCTCTCAAGGAAACTCAGTTTTCACACTCTATGCTTAGTGCCCTTTGAGTGCATTATCTAGGAATGAACCTGGTAGAGCATCCCACACAAACGAATGCTCCACATGCGGGTTTCACATGCCACCAACTCCACATTCACAGGCAACTTCAGCGCCACAGCCGTTTTCAGATAGCCCTCAATGCAAAGGCTCTAGACGCAAATATTGGTGTGAGAGCTAATTCAATCAAGGAAACACTGCATGTTGGTGAAGGGCATATTGAAGAAGGGTCAGCCGAGTGGTTCTTGTGGGAGAACAACTCCATTTGGCTCACTAACTTCACACACCATCAGGCTTCCAAGCAGCTCTCAAGGAAACTCAGTTTTCACACTCTATGCTTAGTGCTCTTTGAGTGCATTATCTAGGAATGAACCTGGTAGAGCATCCCACACAAACGATGCTCCACATGCGGGTTTCACATGCCACCAACTCCACATTCACAGGCAACTTCAGCGCCACAGCCGTTTTCAGATAGCCCTCAATGCAAAGGCTCTAGACGCAAATATTGGTGTGAGAGCTAATTCAATCAAGGCAACACTGCATGTTGGTGAAGGGCATATTGAAGAAGGATCAGCCGAGTGGTTCTTGTGGGAGAACAACTCCATTTGGCTCACTAACTTCACACACCACCAGGCTTCCAAGCAGCTCTCAAGGAAACTCAGTTTTCACACTCTATGCTTAGTGCTCTTTGTGTGCCTAGGACTGAAATGAAGCTTGGTCAGCATCCCACACAAACGAATGCTCCACATGCGGGTTTCACATGCCACCAACTCCACATTCACAGGCAACTTCAGCGCCACAGCCGTTTTCAGATAGCCCTCAATGCAAAGGCTCTAGACGCAAATATTGGTGTGAGAGCTAATTCAATCAAGGAAACATTGCATGTTGGTGAAGGGCATATTGAAGAAGGATCAGCCGAGTGGTTCTTGTGGGAGAACAACTCCATTTGGCTCACTAACTTCACACACCACCAGGCTTCCAAGCAGCTCTCAAGGAAACTCAGTTTTCACACTCTATGCTTAGTGCCCTTTGAGTGCATTATCTAGGAATGAACCTGGTAGAGCATCCCACACAAACGAATGCTCCACATGCGGGTTTCACATGCCACCAACTCCACATTCACAGGCAACTTCAGCGCCACAGCCGTTTTCAGATAGCCCTCAATGCAAAGGCTCTAGACGCAAATATTGGTGTGAGAGCTAATTCAATCAAGGAAACACTGCATGTTGGTGAATGGCATATTGAAGAAGGATCAGCCGAGTGGTTCTTGTGGGAGAACAACTCCATTTGGCTCACTAACTTCACACACCACCAGGCTTCCAAGCATCTCTCAAGGAAACTCAGTTTTCACACTCTATGCTTAGTGCCCTTTGTGTGCCTAGGACTGAAATGAAGCTTCGTCAGCATCCCACACAAACGAATCCTCCACATGCGGGTTTCACATGCCACCAACTCCACATTCACAGGCAACTTCAGCGCCACAGCCGTTTTCAGATAGCCCTCAATGCAAAGGCTCTAGACGCAAATATAGGTGTGAGAGCTAATTCAATCAAGGAAACACTGCATGTTGGTGAAGGGCATATTGACGAAGGATCAGCCGAGTGGTTCTTGTGGGAGAACAACTCCATTTGGCTCACTAACTTCACACACCATCATTCTTCCAAGCAGCTCTCAAGGAAACTCAGTTTTCACACTCTATGCTTAGTGCCCTTTGTGTGCCTAGGACTGAAATGAACCTGGTAGAGCATCCCACACAAACGAATGCTCCACATGCGGGTTTCACATGCCACCAACTCCACATTCACAGGCAACTTCAGCGCCACAGCCGTTTTCAGATAGCCCTCAATGCAAAGGCTCTAGACGCAAATATTGGTGTGAGAGCTAATTCAATCAAGGAAACACTGCATGTTGGTAAAGGGCATATTGAAGAAGGATCAGCCGAGTGGTTCTTGTGGGAGAACAACTCCATTTGGCTCACTAACTTCACACACCATCAGGCTTCCAAGCAGCTCTCAAGGAAACTCAGTTTTCACACTCTATGCTTAGTGCCCTTTGTATGGCTAGAACTGAAATGAACCTGGTAGAGCATCCCACACAAACGAATGCTCCACATGCGGGTTTCACATGCCACCAACTCCACATTCACAGGCAACTTCAGCGCCACAGCTGTTTTCAGATAGCCCTCAATGCAACGGCTCTAGACGCAAATATTGGTGTGAGAGCTAATTCAATCAAGGAAACACTGCATGTTGGTGAAGGGCATATTGAAGAAGGACCAGCCGAGTGGTTCTTGTGGGAGAACAACTCCATTTGGCTCACTAACTTCACACACCATCAGGCTTCCAAGCAGCTCTCAAGAAAACTCAGTTTTCACACTCTATGCTTAGTGCTCTTTGTGTGCCTAGGACTGAAATGAAGCTTGGTCAGCATCCCACACAAACGAATGCTCCACATGCGGGTTTCACATGCCACCAACTCCACATTCACAGGCAACTTCAGCGCCACAGCCGTTTTCAGATAGCCCTCAATGCAAAGGCTTTAGACGCAAATATTGGTGTGAGAGCTAATTCAATCAAGGAAACACTGCATGTTGGTGAAGGGCATATTGAAGAAGGATCAGCCGAGTGGTTCTAGTGGGAGAACAACTCCATTTGGCTCACTAACTTCACACACCACCAGGCTTCCAAGCAGCTCTCAAGGAAACTCAGTTTTCACACTCTATGCTTAGTGCCCTTTGAGTGCATTATCTAGGAATGAACCTGGTAGAGCATCCCACACAAACGAATGCTCCACATGCGGGTTTCACATGCCACCAACTCCACATTCACAGGCAACTTCAGCGCCACAGCCGTTTTCAGATAGCCCTCAATGCAAAGGCTCTAGACGCAAATATTGGTGTGAGAGCTAATTCAATCAAGGAAACACTGCATGTTGGTGAAGGGCATATTGAAGAAGGATCAGCTGAGTGGTTCTTGTGGGAGAACAACTCCATTTGGCTCACTAACTTCACACACCATCAGGCTTCCAAGCAGCTCTCAAGGAAACTCAGTTTTCACACTCTATGCTTAGTGCTCTTTGAGTGCATTATCTAGGAATGAACCTGGTAGAGCATCCCACGCAAACGATGCTCCACATGCGGGTTTCACATGCCACCAACTCCACATTCACAGGCAACTTCAGCGCCACAGCTGTTTTCAGATAGCCCTCAATGCAAAGGCTCTAGACGCAAATATTGGTGTGAGAGCTAATTCAATCAAGGCAACACTGCATGTTGGTGAAGGGCATATTGAAGAAGGATCAGCCGAGTGGTTCTTGTGGGAGAACAACTCCATTTGGCTCACTAACTTCACACACCACCAGGCTTCCAAGCAGCTCTCAAGGAAACTCAGTTTTCACACTCTATGCTTAGTGCCCTTTGTGTTCCTAGGACTGAAATGAAGCTTGGTCAGCATCCCACACAAACGAATGCTCCACATGCGGGTTTCACATGCCACCAACTCCACATTCACAGGCAACTTCAGCGCCACAGCCGTTTTCAGATAGCCCTCAATGCAAAGGCTCTAGACGCAAATATTGGTGTGAGAGCTAATTCAATCAAGGAAACACTGCATGTTGGTGAAGGGCATATTGAAGAAGGATCAGCCGAGTGGTTCTTGTGGGAGAACAACTCCATTTGGCTCACTAACTTCACACACCATCAGGCTTCCAAGCAGCTCTCAAGGAAACTCACTTTTCACACTCTATGCTTAGTGCCCTTTGTATGGCTAGGACTGAAATGAACCTGGTAGAGCATCCCACACAAACGAATGCTCCACATGCGGGTTTCACATGCCACCAACTCCACATTCACAGGCAACTTCAGCGCCACAGCCGTTTTCAGATAGCCCTCAATGCAAAGGCTCTAGACGCAAATATTGGTGTGAGAGCTAATTCAATCAAGGAAACACTGCATGTTGGTGAAGGGCATATTGAAGAAGGATCAGCCGAGTGGTTCTTGTGGGAGAACAACTCCATTTGGCTCACTAACTTCACACACCATCAGGCTTCCAAGCAGCTCTCAAGGAAACTCAGTTTTCACACTCTATGCTTAGTGCTCTTTGAGTGCATTATCTAGGAATGAACCTGGTAGAGCATCCCACACAAACGATGCTCCACATGCGGGTTTCACATGCCACCAACTCCACATTCACAGGCAACTTCAGCGCCACAGCCGTTTTCAGATAGCCCTCAATGCAAAGGCTCTAGACGCAAATATCGGTGTGAGAGCTAATTCAATCAAGGAAACACTGCATGTTGGTGAAGGGCATATTGAAGAAGGATCAGCCGAGTGGTTCTTGTGGGAGAACAACTCCATTTGGCTCACTAACTTCACACACCATCAGGCTTCCAAGCAGCTCTCAAGGAAACTCAGTTTTCACACTCTATCCTTAGTGCTCTTTGTGTGCCTAGAAACTGAAATGAAGCTAGGTCAGCATCCCACACAAACGAATGCTCCACATGCGGGTTTCACATGCCACCAACTCCACATTCACAGGCAACTTCAGCGCCACAGCTGTTTTCATATAGCCCTCAATGCAAAGGCTCTAGACGCAAATATTTGTGTGAGAGCTAATTCAATCAAGGAAACACTGCATGTTGGTGAAGAGCATATTGAAGAAGGATCAGCCGAGTGGTTCTTGTGGGAGAACAACTCCATTTGGCTCACTAACTTCACACACCACCAGGCTTCCAAGCATCTCTCAAGGAAACTCAGTTTTCACACTCTATGCTTAGTGCCCTTTGAGTGCATTATCTAGGAATGAACCTGGTAGAGCATCCCACACAAACGAATGCTCCACATGCGGGTTTCACATGCCACCAACTCCACATTCACAGGCAACTTCAGCGCCACAGCCGTTTTCAGATAGCCCTCAATGCAAAGGCTCTAGACGCAAATATTGGTGTGAGAGCTAATTCAATCAAGGAAACACTGCATGTTGGTGAAGGGCATATTGAAGAAGGATCAGCCGAGTGGTTCTTGTGGGAGAACAACTCCATTTGGCTCACTAACTTCACACACCATCAGGCTTCCAAGCAGCTCTCAAGGAAACTCAGTTTTCACACTCTATGCTTAGTGCCCTTTGAGTGCATTATCTAGGAATGAACCTGGTAGAGCATCCCACACAAACGAATGCTCCACATGCGGGTTTCACATGCCACCAACTCCACATTCTCAGGCAACTTCAGCGCCACAGCCGTTTTCAGATAGCCCCCAATGCAAAGGCGCTAGTCGCAAATATTGGTGTGAGAGCTAATTCAATCAAGGAAACACTGCATGTTGGTGAAGGGCATATTGAAGAAGGATCAGCCGAGTGGTTCTTGTGGGAGAACAACTCCATTTGGCTCACTAAGTTCACACACCATCAGGCTTCCAAGCAGCTCTCAAGGAAACTCAGTTTTCACACTCTATGCTTAGTGCCCTTTGTATGGCTAGGACTGAAATGAACCTGGTAGAGCATCCCACACAAACGAATGCTCCACATGCGGGTTTCACATGCCACCAACTCCACATTCACAGGCAACTTCAGCGCCACAGCCGTTTTCAGATAGCCCTCAATGCAAAGGCTCTAGACGCAAATATTGGTGTGAGAGCTAATTCAATCAAGGAAACACTGCATGTTGGTGAAGGGCATATTGAAGAAGGATCAGCCGAGTGGTTCTTGTGGGAGAACAACTCCATTTGGCTCACTAACTTCACACACCATCAGGCTTCCAAGCAGCTCTCAAGGAAACTCAGTTTTCACACTCTATGCTTAGTGCTCTTTGTGTGCCTAGGACTGAAATGAACTTGGTCAGCATCCCACACAAACGAATGCTCCACATGCGGGTTTCACATGCCACCAACTCCACATTCACAGGCAACTTCAGCGCCACAGCTGTTTTCATATAGCCCTCAATGCAAAGGCTCTAGACGCAAATATTTGTGTGAGAGCTAATTCAATCAAGGAAACACTGCATGTTGGTGAAGAGCATATTGAAGAAGGATCAGCCGAGTGGTTCTTGTGGGAGAACAACTCCATTTGGCTCACTAACTTCACACACCATCAGGCTTCCAAGCAGCTCTCAAGGAAACTCAGTTTTCACACTCTATGCTTAGTGCACTTTGAGTGCATTATCTAGGAATGAACCTGGTAGAGCATCCCACACAAACGAATGCTCCACATGCGGGTTTCACATGCCACCAACTCCACATTCACAGGCAACTTCAGCGCCACAGCCGTTTTCAGATAGCCCTCAATGCAAAGGCTCTAGACGCAAATATTGGTGTGAGAGCTAATTCAATCAAGGAAACACTGCATATTGGTGAAGGGCATATTGAAGAAGGATCAGCCGAGTGGTTCTTGTGGGAGAACAACTCCATTTGGCTCACTAACTTCACACACCATCAGGCTTCCAACGAGCCCTCAAGGAAACTCAGTTTTCACACTCTATCCTTAGTGCTCTTTGTGTGCCTAGGACTGAAATGAAGCTTGGTCAGCATCCCACACAAACGAATGCTCCACATGCGGGTTTCACATGCCACCAACTCCACATTCACAGGCAACTTCAGCGCCACAGCCGTTTTCAGATAGCCCTCAATGCAAAGGCGCTAGTCGCAAATATTGGTGTGAGAGCTAATTCAATCAAGGAAGCAATGCATGTTGGTGAAGGGCATATTGAAGAAGGATCAGCCGAGTGGTTCTTGTGGGAGAACAACTCCATTTGGCTCACTAACTTCACACACCATCAGGCTTCCAAGCAGCTCTCAAGGAAACTCAGTTTTCACACTCTATCCTTAGTGCTCTTTGTGTGCCTAGGACTGAAATGAAGCTTGGTCAGCATCCCACACAAACGAATGCTCCACATGCGGGTTTCACATGCCACCAACTCCACTTTCATAGGCAACTTCAGCGCCACAGCCGTTTTCAGATAGCCCTCAATGCAAAGGCTCTAGACGCAAATATTGGTGTGAGAGCTAATTCAATCAAGGAAACACTGCATGTTGGTGAAGGGCATATTGAAGAAGGATCAGCCGAGTGGTTCTTGTGGGAGAACAACTCCATTTGGCTCACTAACTTCACACACCATCAGGCTTCCAAGCAGCTCTCAAGGAAACTCAGTTTTCACACTCTATGCTTAGTGCTCTTTGAGTGCATTATCTAGGAATGAACCTGGTAGAGCATCCCACACAAACGAATGCTCCACATGCGGGTTTCACATGCCACCAACTCCACATTCTCAGGCAACTTCAGCGCCACAGCCGTTTTCAGATAGCCCTCAATGCAAAGTCTCTAGACGCAAATATTGGTGTGAGAGCTAATTCAATCAAGGAAACACTGCATGTTGGTGAAGGGCATATTGAAGAAGGATCAGCCGAGTGGTTCTTGTGGGAGAACAACTCCATTTGGCTCACTAACTTCACACACCATCAGGCTTCCAAGCAGCTCTCAAGGAAACTCAGTTTTCACACTCTATGCTTAGTGCTCTTTGTGTGCCTAGGACTGAAATGAAGCTTGGTCAGCATCCCACACAAACGAATGCTCCACATGCGGGTTTCACATGCCACCAACTCCACATTCATAGGCAACTTCAGCGCCACAGCCGTTTTCAGATAGCCCTCAATGCAAAGGCTCTAGACGCAAATATTGGTGTGAGAGCTAATTCAATCAAGGAAACACTGCATGTTGGTGAAGGGCATATTGAAGAAGGATCAGCCGAGTGGTTCTTGTGGGAGAACAACTCCATTTGGCTCACTAACTTCACACACCATCAGGCTTCCAAGCAGCTCTCAAGGAAACTCAGTTTTCACACTCTATGCTTAGTGCCCTTTGAGTGCATTATCTAGGAATGAACCTGGTAGAGCATCCCACACAAACGAATGCTCCACATGCGGGTTTCACATGCCACCAACTCCACATTCTCAGGCAACTTCAGCGCCACAGCCGTTTTCAGATAGCCCTCAATGCAAAGGCGCTAGTCGCAAATATTGGTGTGAGAGCTAATTCAATCAAGGAAACACTGCATGTTGGTGAAGGGCATATTGAAGAAGGATCAGCCGAGTGGTTCTTGTGGGAGAACAACTCCATTTGGCTCACTAAATTCACACACCACCAGGCTTCCAAGCAGCTTTCAAGGAAACTCAGTTTTCACACTCTATGCTTAGTGCCCTTTGAGTGCATTATCTAGGAATGAACCTGGTAGAGCATCCCACACAAACGAATGCTCCACATGCGGGTTTCACATGCCACCAACTCCACATTCACAGGCAACTTCAGCGCCACAGCCGTTTTCAGATAGCCCTCAATGCAAAGGCTCTAGACGCAAATATTGGTGTGAGAGCTAATTCAATCAAGGAAACACTGCATGTTGGTGAAGGGCATATTGAAGAAGGATCAGCCGAGTGGTTCTTGTGGGAGAACAACTCCATTTGGCTCACTAACTTCACACACCATCAGGCTTCCAAGCAGCTCTCAAGGAAACTCAGTTTTCACACTCTATGCTTAGTGCTCTTTGTGTGCCTAGGACTGAAATGAAGCTTGGTCAGCATCCCACACAAACGAATGCTCCACATGCGGGTTTCACATGCCACCAACTCCACATTCACAGGCAACTTCAGCGCCACAGCCGTTTTCAGATAGCCCTCAATGCAAAGGCTCTAGACGCAAATATTGGTGTGAGAGCTAATTCAATCAAGGAAACACTGCATGTTGGTGAAGGGCATATTGAAGAAGGATCAGCCGAGTGGTTCTTGTGGGAGAACAACTCCATTTGGCTCACTAACTTCACACACCATCAGGCTTCCAAGCAGCTCTCAAGGAAACTCAGTTTTCACACTCTATGCTTAGTGCCCTTTGAGTGCATTATCTAGGAATGAACCTGGTAGAGCATCCCACACAAACTAATGCTCCACATGCGGGTTTCACATGCCACCAACTCCACATTCACAGGCAATTTCAGCGCCACAGCCGTTTTCAGATAGCCCTCAATGCAAAGGCGCTAGTCGCAAATATTGGTGTGAGAGCTAATTCAATCAAGGAAACACTGCATGTTGGTGAAGGGCATATTGAAGAAGGATCAGCCGAGTGGTTCTTGTGGGAGAACAACTCCATTTGGCTCACTAACTTCACACACCATCAGGCTTCCAAGCAGCTCTCAAGGAAACTCAGTTTTCACACTCTATGCTTAGTGCTCTTTGTATGGCTAGGACTGAAATGAACCTGGTAGAGCATCCCACACAAACGAATGCTCCACATGCGGGTTTCACATGCCACCAACTCCACATTCACAAGCAACTTCAGCGCCACAGCCGTTTTCAGATAGCCCTCAATGCAAAGGCTCTAGACGTAAATATTGATGTCAGAGCTAATTCAATCAAGGAAACACTGCATGTTGGTGAAGGGCATATTGAAGAAGGATCAGCCGAGTGGTTCTTGTGGGAGAACAACTCCATTTGGCTCACTAACTTCACACACCATCAGGCTTCCAAGCAGCTCTCAAGGAAACTCAGTTTTCACACTCTATGCTTAGTGCTCTTTGTGTGCCTAGGACTGAAATGAATCTTGGTCAGCATCCCACACAAACGAATGCTCCACATGCGGGTTTCACATGCCACCAACTCCACATTCACAGGCAACTTCAGCGCCACAGCCGTTTTCAGATAGCCCTCAATGCAAAGGCTCTAGACGCAAATATTGGTGTGAGAGCTAATTCAATCAAGGAAACACAGCATGTTGGTGAAGGGCATATTGAAGAAGGATCTGCCGAGTGGTTCTTGTGGGAGAACAACTCCATTTGGCTCACTAACTTCACACACCACCAGGCTTCCAAGCAGCTCTCAAGGAAACTCAGCTTTCACACTCTATGCTTAGTGCACTTTGAGTGCATTATCTAGGAATGAACCTGGTAGAGCATCCCACACAAACGAATGCTCCAGATGCGGGTTTCACATGCCACCAACTCCACATTCACAGGCAACTTCAGCGCCACAGCCGTTTTCAGATAGCCCTCAATGCAAAGGCTCTAGACGCAAATATTGGTGTGAGAGCTAATTCAATCAAGGAAACACTGCATGTTGGTGAAGGGCATATTGAAGAAGGATCAGCCGAGTGGTTCTTGTGGGAGAACAACTCCATTTGGCTCACTAACTTCACACACCATCAGGCTTCCAAGCAGCTCTCAAGGAAACTCAGTTTTCACACTCTATGCTTAGTGCTCTTTGTGTGCCTAGGACTGAAATGAAGCTTGGTCAGCATCCCACACAAACGAATGCTCCACATGCGGGTTTCACATGCCACCAACTCCACATTCACAGGCAACTTCAGCGCCACAGCCGTTTTCAGATAGCCCTCAATGCAAAGGCTCTAGACGCAAATATTGGTGTGAGAGCTAATTCAATCAAGGAAACACTGCATGTTGGTGAAGGGCATATTGAAGAAGGATCAGCCGAGTGGTTCTTGTGGGAGAACAACTCCATTTGGCTCACTAACTTCACACACCATCAGGCTTCCAAGCAGCTCTTAAGGAAACTCAGTTTTCACACTCTATGCTTAGTGCCCTTTGAGTGCATTATCTAGGAATGAACCTGGTAGAGCATCCCACACAAACGAATGCTCCACATGCGGGTTTCACATGCCACCAACTCCACATTCACAGGCAATTTCAGCGCCACAGCCGTTTTCAGATAGCCCTCAATGCAAAGGCGCTAGTCGCAAATATTGGTGTGAGAGCTAATTCAATCAAGGAAACACAGCATGTTGGTGAAGGGCATATTGAAGAAGGATCAGCCGAGTGGTTCTTGTGGGAGAACAACTCCATTTGGCTCACTAACTTCACACACCATCAGGCTTCCAAGCAGCTCTCAAGGAAACTCAGTTTTCACACTCTATGCTTAGTGCCCTTTGTATGGCTAGGACTGAAATGAACCTGGTAGAGCATCCCACACAAACGAATGCTCCACATGCGGGTTTCACATGCCACCAACTCCACATTCACAGGCAACTTCAGCGCCACAGCCGTTTTCAGATAGCCCTCAATGCAAAGGCTCTAGACGCAAATATTGGTGTGAGAGCTAATTCAATCAAGGAAACACTGCATGTTGGTGAAGGGCATATTGAAGAAGGATCAGCCGAGTGGTTCTTGTGGGAGAACAACTCCATTTGGCTCACTAACTTCACACACCATCAGGCTTCCAAGCAGCTCTCAAGGAAACTCAGTTTTCACACTCTATGCTTAGTGCCCTTTGTGTGCCTAGGACTGAAATGAAGCTTGGTCAGCATCCAACACAAACGAATGCTCCACATGCGGGTTTCACATGCCACCAACTCCACATTCACAGGCAACTTCAGCGCCACAGCCGTTTTCAGATAGCCCTCAATGCAAAGGCTCTAGACGCAAATATTGGTGTGAGAGCTAATTCAATCAAGGAAACACTGCATGTTGGTGAAGGGCATATTGAAGAAGGATCAGCCGAGTGCTTCTTGTGGTAGAACAACTCCATTTGGCTCACTAACTTCACACACCATCAGGCTTCCAAGCAGCTCTCAAGGAAACTCAGTTTTCACACTCTATGCTTAGTGCCCTTTGAGTGCCTAGGACTGAAATGAAGCTTGGTCAGCATCCCACACAAACGAATGCTCCACATGCGGGTTTCACATGCCACCCAATCCACATTCACAGACAACTTCAGCGCCAAAACCACTTTCAGATAGCCCTCAAAGCAAAGCCTCTACACGCAAATATTGGAGTGAGAGCTAATTCAATCAAGGAAACACTGCATGTTGGTGAAGGGCATATTGAAGAAGGATCAGCCGAGTGGTTCTTGTGGGAGAACAACTCCATTTGGCTCACTAACTTCACACACCACCAGGCTTCCAAGCAGCTCTCAAGGAAACTCAGTTTTCACACTCTATGCTTAGTGCCCTTTGAGTGCATTATCTAGGAATGAACCTGGTAGAGCATCCCACACAAACGAATGCTCCACATGCGGGTTTCACATGCCACCAACTCCACATTCACAGGCAACTTCAGTGCCACAGCCGTTTTCAGATAGCCCTCAATGCAAAGGCTCTAGACGCAAATATTGGTGTGAGAGCTAATTCAATCAAGGAAACACTGCATGTTGGTGAAGGGCATATTGAAGAAGGATCAGCCGAGTGGTTCTTGTGGGAGAACAACTCCATTTGGCTCACTAACGTCACACACCATCAGGCTTCCAAGCAGCTCTCAAGGAAACTCAGTTTTCACACTCTATGCTTAGTGCTCTTTGTGTGCCTAGGACTGAAATGAAGCTTGGTCAGCATCCCACACAAACGAATGCTCCACATGCGGGTTTCACATGCCACCAACTCCACATTCACAGGCAACTTCAGCGCCACAGCCGTTTTCAGATAGCCCTCAATGCAAAGGCTCTAGACGCAAATATTGGTGTGAGAGCTAATTCAATCAAGGAAACACTGCATGTTGGTGAAGGGCATAATGAAGAAGGATCAGCCGAGTGGTTCTTGTGGGAGAACAACTCCATTTGGCTCACTAACTTCACACACCATCAGGCTTCCAAGCAGCTCTCAAGGAAACTCAGTTTTCACACTCTATGCTTAGTGCCCTTTGTGTGCCTAGGACTGAAATGAAGCTTGGTCAGCATCCCACACAAACGAATGCTCCACATGCGGGTTTCACATGCCAGCAACTCCACATTCACAGGCAACTTCAGCGCCACAGCCGTTTTCAGATAGCCCTCAATGCAAAGGCTCTAGACGCAAATATTGGTGTGAGAGCTAATTCAATCAAGGAAACACTGCATGTTGGTGAAGGGCATATTGAAGAAGGATCAGCTGAGTGGTTCTTGTGGGAGAACAACTCCATTTGGCTCACTAACTTCACACACCATCAGGCTTCCAAGCAGCTCTCAAGGAAACTCAGTTTTCACACTCTATGCTTAGTGCCCTTTGAGTGCATTATCTAGGAATGAACCTGGTAGAGCATCCCACACAAACGAATGCTCCACATGCGGGTTTCACATGCCACCAACTCCACATTCACAGGCAACTTCAGCGCCACAGCCGTTTTCAGATAGCCCTCAATGCAAAGGCTCTAGACGTAAATATTGATGTGAGAGCTAATTCAATCAAGGAAACACTGCATGTTGGTGAAGGGCATATTGAAGAAGGATCAGCTGAGTGGTTCTTGTGGGAGAACAACTCCATTTGGCTCACTAACTTCACACACCATCAGGCTTCCAAGCAGCTCTCAAGGAAACTCAGTTTTCACACTCTATGCTTAGTGCTCTTTGTGTGCCTAGGACTGAAATGAAGCTTGGTCAGCATCCCACACAAACGAATGCTCCACATGCGGGTATCACATGCCACCAACTCCACATTCACAGGCAACTTCAGCGCCACAGCCGTTTTCAGATAGCCCTCAATGCAAAGGCTCTAGACGCAAATATTGGTGTGAGAGCTAATTCAATCAAGTAAACACTGCATGTTGGTGAAGGGCATATTGAAGAAGGATCAGCCGAGTGGTTCTTGTGGGAGAACAACTCCATTTGGCTCACTAACTTCACACACCATCAGGCTTCCAAGCAGCTCTCAAGAAAACTCAGTTTTCACACTCTATGCTTAGTGCTCTTTGTGTGCCTAGGACTGAAATGAAGCTTGGTCAGCATCCCACACAAACGAATGCTCCACATGCGGGTTTCACATGCCACCAACTCCACATTCACAGGCAACTTCAGTGCCACAGCCGTTTTCAGATAGCCCTCAATGCAAAGGCTCTAGACGCAAATATTGGTGTGAGAGCTAATTCAATCAAGGAAACACTGCATGTTGGTGAAGGGCATATTGAAGAAGGATCAGCCGAGTGGTTCTTGTGGGAGAACAACTCCATTTGGCTCACTAACTTCACACACCATCAGGCTTCCAACGAGCCCTCAAGGAAACTCAGTTTTCACACTCTATCCTTAGTGCTCTTTGTGTGCCTAGGACTGAAATGAACCTGGTAGAGCATCCCACACAAACGAATGCTCCACATGCGGGTTTCACATGCCACCAACTCCACATTCACAGGCAACTTCAGCGCCACAGCCGTTTTCAGATAGCCCTCAATGCAAAGGCGCTAGTCGCAAATATTGGTGTGAGAGCTAATTCAATCAAGGAAGCAATGCATGTTGGTGAAGGGCATATTGAAGAAGGATCAGCCGAGTGGTTCTTGTGGGAGAACAACTCCATTTGGCTCACTAACTTCACACACCATCAGGCTTCCAAGCAGCTCTCAAGGAAACTCAGTTTTCACACTCTATGCTTAGTGCCCTTTGAGTGCATTATCTAGGAATGAACCTGGTAGAGCATCCCACACAAACGAATGCTCCACATGCGGGTTTCACATGCCACCAACTCCACATTCTCAGGCAACTTCAGCGCCACAGCCGTTTTCAGATAGCCCTCAATGCAAAGGCGCTAGTCGCAAATATTGGTGTGAGAGCTAATTCAATCAAGGAAACACTGCATGTTGGTGAAGGGCATATTGAAGAAGGATCAGCCGAGTGGTTCTTGTGGGAGAACAACTCCATTTGGCTCACTAACTTCACACACCATCAGGCTTCCAAGCAGCTCTCAAGGAAACTCAGTTTTCACACTCTATGCTTAGTGCCCTTTGTATGGCTAGGACTGAAATGAACCTGGTAGAGCATCCCACACAAACGAATGCTCCACATGTGGGTTTCACATGCCACCAACTCCACATTCTCAGGCAACTTCAGCGCCACAGCCGTTTTCAGATAGCCCTCAATGCAAAGGCTCTAGACGCAAATATTGGTGTGAGAGCTAATTCAATCAAGGAAACACTGCATGTTGGTGAAGGGCATATTGAAGAAGGATCAGCCGAGTGGTTCTTGTGGGAGAACAACTCCATTTGGCTCACTAACTTCACACACCATCAGGCTTCCATCCAGCTCTCAAGGAAACTCAGTTTTCACACTCTATGCTTAGTGCTCTTTGTGTGCCTAGGACTGAAATGAACTTGGTCAGCATCCCACACAAACGAATGCTCCACATGCGGGTTTCACATGCCACCAACTCCACATTCACAGGCAACTTCAGCGCCACAGCCGTTTTCAGATAGCCCTCAATGCAAAGGCGCTAGTCGCAAATATTGGTGTGAGAGCTAATTCAATCAAGGAAGCAATGCATGTTGGTGAAGGGCATATTGAAGAAGGATCAGCCGAGTGGTTCTTGTGGGAGAACAACTCCATTTGGCTCACAAACTTCACACACCATCAGGCTTCCAAGCAGCTCTCAAGGAAACTCAGTTTTCACACTCTATGCTTAGTGCCCTTTGAGTGCATTATCTAGGAATGAACCTGGTAGAGCATCCCACACAAACGAATGCTCCACATGCGGGTTTCACATGCCACCAACTCCACATTCTCAGGCAACTTCAGCGCCACAGCCGTTTTCAGATAGCCCTCAATGCAAAGGCGCTAGTCGCAAATATTGGTGTGAGAGCTAATTCAATCAAGGAAACACTGCATGTTGGTGAAGGGCATATTGAAGAAGGATCAGCCGAGTGGTTCTTGTGGGAGAACAACTCCATTTGGCTCACTAACTTCACACACCATCAGGCTTCCATCCAGCTCTCAAGGAAACTCAGTTTTCACACTCTATGCTTAGTGCTCTTTGTGTGCCTAGGACTGAAATGAACTTGGTCAGCATCCCACACAAACGAATGCTCCACATGCGGGTTTCACATGCCACCAACTCCACATTCACAGGCAACTTCAGCGCCACAGCTGTTTTCATATAGCCCTCAATGCAAAGGCTCTAGACTCAAATATTTGTGTGAGAGCTAATTCAATCAAGGAAACACTGCATGTTGGTGAAGAGCATATTGAAGAAGGATCAGCCGAGTGGTTCTTCTGGGAGAACAACTCCATTTGGCTCACTAACTTCACACACCATCAGGCTTCCAAGCAGCTCTCAAGGAAACTCAGTTTTCACACTCTATGCTTAGTGCACTTTGAGTGCATTATCTAGGAATGAACCTGGTAGAGCATCCCACACAAACGAATGCTCCACATGCGGGTTTCACATGCCACCAACTCCACATTCACAGGCAACTTCAGCGCCACAGCCGTTTTCAGATAGCCCTCAATGCAAAGGCTCTAGACGCAAATATTGGTGTGAGAGCTAATTCAATCAAGGAAACACTGCATGTTGGTGAAGGGCATATTGAAGAAGGATCAGCCGAGTGGTTCTTGTGGGAGAACAACTCCATTTGGCTCACTAACTTCACACACCATCAGGCTTCCAACGAGCACTCAAGGAAACTCAGTTTTCACACTCTATCCTTAGTGCTCTTTGTGTGCCTAGGACTGAAATGAAGCTTGGTCAGCATCCCACACAAACGAATGCTCCACATGCGGGTTTCACATGCCACCAACTCCACATTCACAGGCAACTTCAGCGCCACAGCCGTTTTCAGATAGCCCTCAATGCAAAGGCGCTAGTCGCAAATATTGGTGTGAGAGCTAATTCAATCAAGGAAGCAATGCATGTTGGTGAAGGGCATATTGAAGAAGGATCAGCCGAGTGGTTCTTGTGGGAGAACAAATCCATTTGGCTCACTAACTTCACACACCATCAGGCTTCCAAGCAGCTCTCAAGGAAACTCAGTTTTCACACTCTATGCTTAGTGCTCTTTGTGTGCCTAGGACTGAAATGAAGCTTGGTCAGCATCCCACACAAACGAATGCTCCACATGCGGGTTTCACATGCCACCAACTCCACTTTCATAGGCAACTTCAGCGCCACAGCCGTTTTCAGATAGCCCTCAATGCAAAGGCTCTAGACGCAAATATTGGTGTGAGAGCTAATTCAATCAAGGAAACACTGCATGTTGGTGAAGGGCATATTGAAGAAGGATCAGCCGAGTGGTTCTTGTGGGAGAACAACTCCATTTGGCTCACTAACTTCACACACCATCAGGCTTCCAAGCAGCTCTCAAGGAAACTCAGTTTTCACACTCTATGCTTAGTGCCCTTTGAGTGCATTATCTAGGAATGAACCTGGTAGAGCATCCCACACAAACGAATGCTCCACATGCGGGTTTCACATGCCACCAACTCCACATTCTCAGGCAACTTCAGCGCCACAGCCGTTTTCAGATAGCCCTCAATGCAAAGGCGCTAGTCGCAAATATTGGTGTGAGAGCTAATTCAATCAAGGAAACACTGCATGTTGGTGAAGGGCATATTGAAGAAGGATCAGCCGAGTGGTTCTTGTGGGAGAACAACTCCATTTGGCTCACTAACTTCACACACCATCAGGCTTCCAAGCAGCTCTCAAGGAAACTCAGTTTTCACACTCTATGCTTAGTGCCCTTTGTGTGCCTAGGACTGAAATGAAGCTTGGTCAGCATCCCACACAAACGAATGCTCCACATGCGGGTTTCACATGCCACCAACTCCACATTCACAGGCAACTTCAGCGCCACAGCCGTTTTCAGATAGCCCTCAATGCAAAGGCTCTAGACGCAAATATTGGTGTGAGAGCTAATTCAATCAAGGAAACACTGCATGTTGGTGAAGGGCATATTGAAGAAGGATCAGCCGAGTGGTTCTTGTGGGAGAACAACTCCATTTGGCTCACTAACTTCACACACCATCAGGCTTCCAAGCAGCTCTCAAGGAAACTCAGTTTTCACACTCTATGCTTAGTGCCCTTTGTGTGCCTAGGACTGAAATGAAGCTTGGTCAGCATCCCACACAAACGAATGCTCCACATGCGGGTTTCACATGCCACCAACTCCACATTCACAGGCAACTTCAGCGCCACAGCCGTTTTCAGATAGCCCTCAATGCAAAGGCTCTAGACGCAAATATTGGTGTGAGAGCTAATTCAATCAAGGAAACACTGCATGTTGGTGAAGGGCATATTGAAGAAGGATCAGCCGAGTGGTTCTTGTGGGAGAACAACTCCATTTGGCTCACTAACTTCACACACCATCAGGCTTCCAAGCAGCTCTCAAGGAAACTCAGTTTTCACACTCTATGCTTAGTGCCCTTTGAGTGCATTATCTAGGAATGAACCTGGTAGAGCATCCCACACAAACGAATGCTCCACATGCGGGTTTCACATGCCACCAACTCCACATTCTCAGGCAACTTCAGCGCCACAGCCGTTTTCAGATAGCCCTCAATGCAAAGGCGCTAGTCGCAAATATTGGTGTGAGAGCTAATTCAATCAAGGAAACACTGCATGTTGGTGAAGGGCATATTGAAGAAGGATCAGCCGAGTGGTTCTTGTGGGAGAACAACTCCATTTGGCTCACTAACTTCACACACCATCAGGCTTCCAAGCAGCTCTCAAGGAAACTCAGTTTTCACACTCTATGCTTAGTACCCTTTGTATGGCTAGGACTGAAATGAACCTGGTAGAGCATCCCACACAAACGAATGCTCCACATGCGGGTTTCACATGCCACCAACTCCACATTCACAGGCAACTTCAGCGCCACAGCCGTTTTCAGATAGCCCTCAATGCAAAGGCTCTAGACGCAAATATTGGTGTGAGAGCTAATTCAATCAAGGAAACACTGCATGTTGGTGAAGGGCATATTGAAGAAGGATCAGCCGAGTGGTTCTTGTGGGAGAACAACTCCATTTGGCTCACTAACTTCACACACCATCAGGCTTCCAAGCAGCTCTCAAGGAAACTCAGTTTTCACACTCTATGCTTAGTGCCCTTTGTGTGCCTAGGACTGAAATGAAGCTTGGTCAGCATCCCACACAAACGAATGCTCCACATGCGGGTTTCACATGCCACCAACTCCACATTCACAGGCAACTTCAGCGCCACAGCCGTTTTCAGATAGCCCTCAATGCAAAGGCTCTAGACGCAAATATTGGTGTGAGAGCTAATTCAATCAAGGAAACACTGCATGTTGGTGAAGGGCATATTGAAGAAGGATCAGCCGAGTGGTTCTTGTGGGAGAACAACTCCATTTGGCTCACTAACTTCACACACCATCAGGCTTCCAAGCAGCTCTCAAGGAAACTCAGTTTTCACACTCTATGCTTAGTGCTCTTTGTGTGCCTAGGACTGAAATGAAGCTTGGTCAGCATCCCACACAAACGAATGCTCCACATGCGGGTTTCACATGCCACCAACTCCACATTCATAGGCAACTTCAGCGCCACAGCCGTTTTCAGATAGCCCTCAATGCAAAGGCTCTAGACGCAAATATTGGTGTGAGAGCTAATTCAATCAAGGAAACACTGCATGTTGGTGAAGGGCATATTGAAGAAGGATCAGCCGAGTGGTTCTTGTGGGAGAACAACTCCATTTGGCTCACTAACTTCACACACCATCAGGCTTCCAAGCAGCTCTCAAGGAAACTCAGTTTTCACACTCTATGCTTAGTGCCCTTTGAGTGCATTATCTAGGAATGAACCTGGTAGAGCATCCCACACAAACGAATGCTCCACATGCGGGTTTCACATGCCACCAACTCCACATTCTCAGGCAACTTCAGCGCCACAGCCGTTTTCAGATAGCCCTCAATGCAAAGGCGCTAGTCGCAAATATTGGTGTGAGAGCTAATTCAATCAAGGAAACACTGCATGTTGGTGAAGGGCATATTGAAGAAGGATCAGCCGAGTGGTTCTTGTGGGAGAACAACTCCATTTGGCTCACTAAATTCACACACCACCAGGCTTCCAAGCAGCTTTCAAGGAAACTCAGTTTTCACACTCTATGCTTAGTGCCCTTTGACTGCATTATCTAGGAATGAACCTGGTAGAGCATCCCACACAAACGAATGCTCCACATGCGGTTTCACATGCCACCAACTCCACATTCACAGGCAACTTCAGCGCCACAGCCGTTTTCAGATAGCCCTCAATGCAAAGGCTCTAGACGCAAATATTGGTGTGAGAGCTAATTCAATCAAGGAAACACTGCATGTTGGTGAAGGGCATATTGAAGAAGGATCAGCCGAGTGGTTCTTGTGGGAGAACAACTCCATTTGGCTCACTAACTTCACACACCATCAGGCTTCCAAGCAGCTCTCAAGGAAACTCAGTTTTCACACTCTATGCTTAGTGCTCTTTCTGTGCCTAGGACTGAAATGAAGCTTGGTCAGCATCCCACACAAACGAATGCTCCACATGCGGGTTTCACATGCCACCAACTCCACATTCACAGGCAACTTCAGCGCCACAGCCGTTTTCAGATAGCCCTCAATGCAAAGGCTCTAGACGCAAATATTGGTGTGAGAGCTAATTCAATCAAGGAAACACTGCATGTTGGTGAAGGGCATATTGAAGAAGGATCAGCCGAGTGGTTCTTGTGGGAGAACAACTCCATTTGGCTCACTAACTTCACACACCATCAGGCTTCCAAGCAGCTCTCAAGGAAACTCAGTTTTCACACTCTATGCTTATTGCCCTTTGAGTGCATTATCTAGGAATGAACCTGGTAGAGCATCCCACACAAACTAATGCTCCACATGCGGGTTTCACATGCCACCAACTCCACATTCACAGGCAATTTCAGCGCCACAGCCGTTTTCAGATAGCCCTCAATGCAAAGGCGCTAGTCGCAAATATTGGTGTGAGAGCTAATTCAATCAAGGAAACACTGCATGTTGGTGAAGGGCATATTGAAGAAGGATCAGCCGAGTGGTTCTTGTGGGAGAACAACTCCATTTGGCTCACTAACTTCACACACCATCAGTCTTCCAAGCAGCTCTCAAGGAAACTCAGTTTTCACACTCTATGGTTAGTGCCCTTTGTATGGCTAGGACTGAAATGAACCTGGTAGAGCATCCCACACAAACGAATGCTCCACATGCGGGTTTCACATGCCACCAACTCCACATTCACAGGCAACTTCAGCGCCACAGCCGTTTTCAGATAGCCCTCAATGCAAAGGCTCTAGACACAAATATTGGTGTGAGAGCTAATTCAATCAAGGAAACACTGCATGTTGGTGAAGGGCATATTGAAGAAGGATCAGCCGAGTGGTTCTTGTGGGAGAACAACTCCATTTGGCTCACTAACTTCACACACCATCAGGCTTCCAAGCAGCTCTCAAGGAAACTCAGTTTTCACACTCTATGCTTAGTGCCCTTTGTGTGCCTAGGACTGAAATGAAGCTTGGTCAGCATCCCACACAAACGAATGCTCCACATGCGGGTTTCACATGCCACCAACTCCACATTCACAGGCAACTTCAGCGCCACAGCCGTTTTCAGATAGCCCTCAATGCAAAGGCTCTAGACGCAAATATTGGTGTGAGAGCTAATTCAATCAAGGAAACACTGCATGTTGGTGAAGGGCATATTGAAGAAGGATCAGCCGAGTGGTTCTTGTGGGAGAACAACTCCATTTGGCTCACTAACTTCACACACCATCAGGCTTCCAAGCAGCTCTCAAGGAAACTCAGTTTTCACACTCTATGTTTAGTGCCCTTTGAGTGCATTATCTAGGAATGAACCTGGTAGAGCATCCCACACAAACGAATGCTCCACATGCGGGTTTCACATGCCACCAACTCCACATTCACAAGCAACTTCAGCGCCACAGCCGTTTTCAGATAGCCCTCAATGCAAAGGCTCTAGACGTATATATTGATGTGAGAGCTAATTCAATCAAGGAAACACTGCATGTTGGTGAAGGGCATATTGAAGAAGGATCAGCCGAGTGCTTCTTGTGGGAGAACAACTCCATTTGGCTCACTAACTTCACACACCATCAGGCTTCCAAGCAGCTCTCAAGGAAACTCAGTTTTCACACTCTATGCTTAGTGCTCTTTGTGTGCCTAGGACTGAAATGAAGCTTGGTCAGCATCCCACACAAACGAATGCTCCACATGCGGGTATCACATGCCACCAACTCCACATTCACAGGCAACTTCAGCGCCACAGCCGTTTTCAGATAGCCCTCAATGCAAAGGCTCTAGACGCAAATATTGGTGTGAGAGCTAATTCAATCAAGTAAACACTGCATGTTGGTGAAGGGCATATTGAAGAAGGATCAGCCGAGTGGTTCTTGTGGGAGAACAACTCCATTTGGCTCACTAACTTCACACACCATCAGGCTTCCAAGCAGCTCTCAAGGAAACTCAGTTTTCACACTCTATGCTTAGTGCTCTTTGTGTGCCTAGGACTGAAATGAAGCTTGGTCAGCATCCCACACAAACGAATGCTCCACATGCGGGTTTCACATGCCACCAACTCCACATTCACAGGCAACTTCAGTGCCACAGCCGTTTTCAGATAGCCCTCAATGCAAAGGCTGTAGACGCAAATATTGGTGTGAGAGCTAATTCAATCAAGGAAACACTGCATGTTGGTGAAGGGCATATTGAAGAAGGATCAGCCGAGTGGTTCTTGTGGGAGAACAACTCCATTTGGCTCACTAACTTCACACACCACCAGGCTTCCAAGCAGCTCTCAAGGAAACTCAGTTTTCACACTCTATGCTTAGTGCCCTTTGAGTGCATTATCTAGGAATGAACCTGGTAGAGCATCCCACACAAACGAATGCTCCACATGCGGGTTTCACATGCCACCAACTCCACATTCACAGGCAACTTCAGCGCCACAGCCGTTTTCAGATAGCCCTCAATGCAAAGGCTCTAGACGCAAATATTGGTGTGAGAGCTAATTCAATCAAGGAAACACTGCATGTTGGTGAAGGGCATATTGAAGAAGGATCAGCCGAGTGGTTCTTGTGGGAGAACAACTCCATTTGGCTCACTAACTTCACACACCATCAGGCTTCCAAGCAGCTCTCAAGCAAACTCAGTTTTCACACTCTATGCTTAGTGCTCTTTGTGTGCCTAGGACTGAAATGAAGCTTGGTCAGCATCCCACACAAACGAATGCTCCACATGCGGGTTTCACATGCCACCAACTCCACATTCACAGGCAACTTCAGCGCCACAGCCGTTTTCAGATAGCCCTCAATGCAAAGGCGCTAGACGCAAATATTGGTGTGAGAGCTAATTCAATCAAGGAAACACTGCATGTTGGTGAAGGGCATATTGAAGAAGGATCAGCCGAGTGGTTCTTGTGGGAGAACAACTCCATTTGGCTCACTAACTTCACACACCATCAGGCTTCCAAGCAGCTCTCAAGGAAACTCAGTTTTCACACTCTATGCTTAGTGCCCTTTGAGTGCATTATCTAGGAATGAACCTGGTAGAGCATCCCACACAAACGAATGCTCCACATGCGGGTTTCACATGCCACCAACTCCACATTCACAGGCAATTTCAGCGCCACAGCCGTTTTCAGATAGCCCTCAATGCAAAGGCGCTAGTCGCAAATATTGGTGTGAGAGCTAATTCAATCAAGGAAACACAGCATGTTGGTGAAGGGCATATTGAAGAAGGATCAGCCGAGTGGTTCTTGTGGGAGAACAACTCCATTTGGCTCACTAACTTCACACACCATCAGGCTTCCAAGCAGCTCTCAAGGAAACTCAGTTTTCACACTCTATGCTTAGTGCCCTTTGTATGGCTAGGACTGAAATGAACCTGGTAGAGCATCCCACACAAACGAATGCTCCACATGCGGGTTTCACATGCCACCAACTCCACATTCACAGGCAACTTCAGCGCCACAGCCGTTTTCAGATAGCCCTCAATGCAAAGGCTCTAGACGCAAATATTGGTGTGAGAGCTAATTCAATCAAGGAAACACTGCATGTTGGTGAAGGGCATATTGAAGAAGGATCAGCCGAGTGGTTCTTGTGGGAGAACAACTCCATTTGGCTCACTAACTTCACACACCATCAGGCTTCCAAGCAGCTCTCAAGGAAACTCAGTTTTCACACTCTATGCTTAGTGCCCTTTGTGTGCCTAGGACTGAAATGAAGCTTGGTCAGCATCCCACACAAACGAATGCTCCACATGCGGGTTTCACATGCCACCAACTCCACATTCACAGGCAACTTCAGCGCCACAGCCGTTTTCAGATAGCCCTCAATGCAAAGGCTCTAGACGCAAATATTGGTGTGAGAGCTAATTCAATCAAGGAAACACTGCATGTTGGTGAAGGGCATATTGAAGAAGGATCAGCCGAGTGGTTCTTGTGGGAGAACAACTCCATTTGGCTCACTAACTTCACACACCATCAGGCTTCCAAGCAGCTCTCAAGGAAACTCAGTTTTCACACTCTATGCTTAGTGCCCTTTGTGTGCCTAGGACTGAAATGAAGCTTGGTCAGCATCCCACACAAACGAATGCTCCACATGCGGGTTTCACATGCCACCAACTCCACATTCACAGGCAACTTCAGCGCCACAGCCGTTTTCAGATAGCCCTCAATGCAAAGGCTCTAGACGCAAATATTGGTGTGAGAGCTAATTCAATCAAGGAAACACTGCATGTTGGTGAAGGGCATATTGAAGAAGGATCAGCCGAGTGGTTCTTGTGGGAGAACAACTCCATTTGGCTCACTAACTTCACACACCATCAGGCTTCCAAGCAGCTCTCAAGCAAACTCAGTTTTCACACTCTATGCTTAGTGCTCTTTGTGTGCCTAGGACTGAAATGAAGCTTGGTCAGCATCCCACACAAACGAATGCTCCACATGCGGGTTTCACATGCCACCAACTCCACATTCACAGGCAACTTCAGCGCCACAGCCGTTTTCAGATAGCCCTCAATGCAAAGGCTCTAGACGCAAATATTGGTGTGAGAGCTAATTCAATCAAGGAAACACTGCATGTTGGTGAAGGGCATATTGAAGAAGGATCAGCCGAGTGGTTCTTGTGGGAGAACAACTCCATTTGGCTCACTAACTTCACACACCATCAGGCTTCCAAGCAGCTCTCAAGGAAACTCAGTTTTCACACTCTATGCTTAGTGCCCTTTGAGTGCATTATCTAGGAATGAACCTGGTAGAGCATCCCACACAAACGAATGCTCCACATGCGGGTTTCACATGCCACCAACTCCACATTCACAGGCAATTTCAGCGCCACAGCCGTTTTCAGATAGCCCTCAATGCAAAGGCGCTAGTCGCAAATATTGGTGTGAGAGCTAATTCAATCAAGGAAACACAGCATGTTGGTGAAGGGCATATTGAAGAAGGATCAGCCGAGTGGTTCTTGTGGGAGAACAACTCCATTTGGCTCACTAACTTCACACACCATCAGGCTTCCAAGCAGCTCTCAAGGAAACTCAGTTTTCACACTCTATGCTTAGTGCCCTTTGTATGGCTAGGACTGAAATGAACCTGGTAGAGCATCCCACACAAACGAATGCTCCACATGCGGGTTTCACATGCCACCAACTCCACATTCACAGGCAACTTCAGCGCCACAGCCGTTTTCAGATAGCCCTCAATGCAAAGGCTCTAGACGCAAATATTGGTGTGAGAGCTAATTCAATCAAGGAAACACTGCATGTTGGTGAAGGGCATATTGAAGAAGGATCAGCCGAGTGGTTCTTGTGGGAGAACAACTCCATTTGGCTCACTAACTTCACACACCATCAGGCTTCCAAGCAGCTCTCAAGGAAACTCAGTTTTCACACTCTATGCTTAGTGCCCTTTGTGTGCCTAGGACTGAAATGAAGCTTGGTCAGCATCCCACACAAACGAATGCTCCACATGCGGGTTTCACATGCCACCAACTCCACATTCACAGGCAACTTCAGCGCCACAGCCGTTTTCAGATAGCCCTCAATGCAAAGGCTCTAGACGCAAATATTGGTGTGAGAGCTAATTCAATCAAGGAAACACTGCATGTTGGTGAAGGGCATATTGAAGAAGGATCAGCCGAGTGGTTCTTGTGGGAGAACAACTCCATTTGGCTCACTAACTTCACACACCATCAGGCTTCCAAGCAGCTCTCAAGGAAACTCAGTTTTCACACTCTATGCTTAGTGCTCTTTGTATGGCTAGGACTGAAATGAACCTGGTATAGCATCCCACACAAACGAATGCTCCACATGCGGGTTTCACATGCCACCAACTCCACATTCACAGGCAACTTCAGCGCCACAGCCGTTTTCAGATAGCCCTCAATGCAAAGGCTCTAGACGCAAATATTGGTGTGAGAGCTAATTCAATCAAGGAAACACTGCATGTTGGTGAAGGGCATATTGAAGAAGGATCAGCCGAGTGGTTCTTGTGGGAGAACAACTCCATTTGGCTCACTAACTTCACACACCATCAGGCTTCCAAGCAGCTCTCAAGGAAACTCAGTTTTCACACTCTATGCCTAGTGCTCTTTGAGTGCCTAGGACTGAAATGAAGCTTGGTCAGCATCCCACACAAACGAATGCTCCACATGCGGGTTTCACATGCCACCAACTCCACATTCACAGGCAACTTCAGCGCCACAGCCGTTTTCAGATAGCCCTCAATGCAAAGGCTCTAGACGCAAATATTGGTGTGAGAGCTAATTCAATCAAGTAAACACTGCATGTTGGTGAAGGGCATATTGAAGAAGGATCAGCCGAGTGGTTCTTGTGGGAGAACAACTCCATTTGGCTCACTAACTTCACACACCATCAGGCTTCCAAGCAGCTCTCAAGAAAACTCAGTTTTCACACTCTATGCTTAGTGCCCTTTGTATGGCTAGGACTGAAATGAAGCTTGGTCAGCATCCCACACAAACGAATGCTCCACATGACGGTTTCACATGCCACCAACTCCACATTCACAGGCAACTTCAGCGCCACAGCCGTTTTCAGATAGCCCTCAATGCAAAGGCTCTAGACGCAAATATTGGTGTGAGAGCTAATTCAATCAAGGAAACACTGCATGTTGGTGAAGGGCATATTGAAGAAGGATCAGCCGAGTGGTTCTTGTGGGAGAACAACTCCATTTGGCTCACTAACTTCACACACCATCAGGCTTCCAAGCAGCTCTCAAGGAAACTCAGTTTTCACACTCTATGCTTAGTGCCCTTTGAGTGCATTATCTAGGAATGAACCTGGTAGAGCATCCCACACAAACGAATGCTCCACATGCGGGTTTCACATGCCACCAACTCCACATTCTCAGGCAACTTCAGCGCCACAGCCGTTTTCAGATAGCCCTCAATGCAAAGGCGCTAGTCGCAAATATTGGTGTGAGAGCTAATTCAATCAAGGAAACACTGCATGTTGGTGAAGGGCATATTGAAGAAGGATCAGCCGAGTGGTTCTTGTGGGAGAACAACAGAACAACTCCATTTGGCTCACTAAATTCACACACCACCAGGCTTCCAAGCAGCTTTCAAGGAAACTCAGTTTTCACACTCTATGCTTAGTGCCCTTTGACTGCATTATCTAGGAATGAACCTGGTAGAGCATCCCACACAAACGAATGCTCCACATGCGGTTTCACATGCCACCAACTCCACATTCACAGGCAACTTCAGCGCCACAGCCGTTTTCAGATAGCCCTCAATGCAAAGGCTCTAGACGCAAATATTGGTGTGAGAGCTAATTCAATCAAGGAAACACTGCATGTTGGTGAAGGGCATATTGAAGAAGGATCAGCGAGTGGTTCTTGTGGGAGAACAACTCCATTTGGCTCACTAACTTCACACACCATCAGGCTTCCAAGCAGCTCTCAAGGAAACTCAGTTTTCACACTCTATGCTTAGTGCTCTTTCTGTGCCTAGGACTGAAATGAAGCTTGGTCAGCATCCACACAAACGAATGCTCCACATGCGGGTTTCACATGCCACCAACTCCACATTCACAGGCAACTTCAGCGCCACAGCCGTTTTCAGATAGCCCTCAATGCAAAGGCTCTAGACGCAAATATTGGTGTGAGAGCTAATTCAATCAAGGAAACACTGCATGTTGGTGAAGGGCATATTGAAGAAGGATCAGCCGAGTGGTTCTTGTGGGAGAACAACTCCATTGGCTCACTAACTTCACACACCATCAGGCTTCCAAGCAGCTCTCAAGGAAACTCAGTTTTCACACTCTATGCTTATTGCCCTTTGAGTGCATTATCTAGGAATGAACCTGGTAGAGCATCCCACACAAACTAATGCTCCACATGCGGGTTTCACATGCCACCAACTCCACATTCACAGGCAATTTCAGCGCCACAGCCGTTTCAGATAGCCCTCAATGCAAAGGCGCTAGTCGCAAATATTGGTGTGAGAGCTAATTCAATCAAGGAAACACTGCATGTTGGTGAAGGGCATATTGAAGAAGGATCAGCCGAGTGGTTCTTGTGGGAGAACAACTCCATTTGGCTCACTAACTTCACACACCATCAGTCTTCCAAGCAGCTCTCAAGGAAACTCAGTTTTCACACTCTATGGTTAGTGCCCTTTGTATGGCTAGGACTGAAATGAACCTGGTAGAGCATCCCACACAAACGAATGCTCCACATGCGGGTTTCACATGCCACCAACTCCACATTCACAGGCAACTTCAGCGCCACAGCCGTTTTCAGATAGCCCTCAATGCAAAGGCTCTAGACACAAATATTGGTGTGAGAGCTAATTCAATCAAGGAAACACTGCATGTTGGTGAAGGGCATATTGAAGAAGGATCAGCCGAGTGGTTCTTGTGGGAGAACAACTCCATTTGGCTCACTAACTTCACACACCATCAGGCTTCCAAGCAGCTCTCAAGGAAACTCAGTTTTCACACTCTATGCTTAGTGCCCTTTGTGTGCCTAGGACTGAAATGAAGCTTGGTCAGCATCCCACACAAACGAATGCTCCACATGCGGGTTTCACATGCCACCAACTCCACATTCACAGGCAACTTCAGCGCCACAGCCGTTTTCAGATAGCCCTCAATGCAAAGGCTCTAGACGCAAATATTGGTGTGAGAGCTAATTCAATCAAGGAACACTGCATGTTGGTGAAGGGCATATTGAAGAAGGATCAGCCGAGTGGTTCTTGTGGGAGAACAACTCCATTTGGCTCACTAACTTCACACACCATCAGGCTTCCAAGCAGCTCTCAAGGAACTCAGTTTTCACACTCTATGTTTAGTGCCCTTTGAGTGCATTATCTAGGAATGAACCTGGTAGAGCATCCCACACAAACGAATGCTCCACATGCGGGTTTCACATGCCACCAACTCACATTCACAAGCAACTTCAGCGCCACAGCCGTTTCAGATAGCCCTCAATGCAAAGGCTCTAGACGTATATATTGATGTGAGAGCTAATTCAATCAAGGAACACTGCATGTTGGTGAAGGGCATATTGAAGAAGGATCAGCCGAGTGGTTCTTGTGGGAGAACAACTCCATTTGGCTCACTAACTTCACACACCATCAGGCTTCCAAGCAGCTCTCAAGGAAACTCAGTTTTCACACTCTATGCTTAGTGCTCTTTGTGTGCCTAGGACTGAAATGAAGCTTGGTCAGCATCCCACACAAACGAATGCTCCACATGCGGGTATCACATGCCACCAACTCCACATTCACAGGCAACTTCAGCGCCACAGCCGTTTTCAGATAGCCCTCAATGCAAAGGCTCTAGACGCAAATATTGGTGTGAGAGCTAATTCAATCAAGTAAACACTGCATGTTGGTGAAGGGCATATTGAAGGAAGGATCAGCCGAGTGGTTCTTGTGGGAGAACAACTCCATTTGGCTCACTAACTTCACACACCATCAGGCTTCCAAGCAGCTCTCAAGGAAACTCAGTTTTCACACTCTATGCTTAGTGCTCTTTGTGTGCCTAGGACTGAAATGAAGCTTGGTCAGCATCCCACACAAACGAATGCTCCACATGCGGGTTTCACATGCCACCAACTCCACATTCACAGGCAACTTCAGTGCCACAGCCGTTTTCAGATAGCCCTCAATGCAAAGGCTGTAGACGCAAATATTGGTGTGAGAGCTAATTCAATCAAGGAAACACTGCATGTTGGTGAAGGGCATATTGAAGAAGGATCAGCCGAGTGGTTCTTGTGGGAGAACAACTCCATTTGGCTCACTAACTTCACACACCACCAGGCTTCCAAGCAGCTCTCAAGGAAACTCAGTTTTCACACTCTATGCTTAGTGCCCTTTGAGTGCATTATCTAGGAATGAACCTGGTAGAGCATCCCTACACAAACGAATGCTCCACATGCGGGTTTCACATGCCACCAACTCCACATTCACAGGCAACTTCAGCGCCACAGCCGTTTTCAGATAGCCCTCAATGCAAAGGCTCTAGACGCAAATATTGGTGTGAGAGCTAATTCAATCAAGGAAACACTGCATGTTGGTGAAGGGCATATTCAAGAAGGATCAGCCGAGTGGTTCTTGTGGGAGAACAACTCCATTTGGCTCACTAACTTCACACACCATCAGGCTTCCAAGCAGCTCTCAAGCAAACTCAGTTTTCACACTCTATGCTTAGTGCTCTTTGTGTGCCTAGGACTGAAATGAAGCTTGGTCAGCATCCCACACAAACGAATGCTCCACATGCGGGTTTCACATGCCACCAACTCCACATTCACAGGCAACTTCAGCGCCACAGCCGTTTTCAGATAGCCCTCAATGCAAAGGCTCTAGACGCAAATATTGGTGTGAGAGCTAATTCAATCAAGGAAACACTGCATGTTGGTGAAGGGCATATTGAAGAAGGATCAGCCGAGTGGTTCTTGTGGGAGAACAACTCCATTTGCTCACTAACTTCACACACCATCAGGCTTCAAGCAGCTCTCAAGGAAACTCAGTTTTCACACTCTATGCCTAGTGCTCTTTGAGTGCCTAGGACTGAAATGAAGCTTGGTCAGCATCCCACACAAACGAATGCTCCACATGCGGGTTTCACATGCCACCAACTCCACATTCACAGGCAACTTCAGCGCCACAGCCGTTTTCAGATAGCCCTCAATGCAAAGGCTCTAGACGCAATATTGGTGTGAGAGCTAATTCAATCAAGTAAACACTGCATGTTGGTGAAGGGCATATTGAAGAAGGATCAGCCGAGTGGTTCTTGTGGGAGAACAACTCCATTTGGCTCACTAACTTCACACACCATCAGGCTTCCAAGCAGCTCTCAAGAAAACTCAGTTTTCACACTCTATGCTTAGTGCCCTTTGTATGGCTAGGACTGAAATGAAGCTTGGTCAGCATCCCACACAAACGAATGCTCCACATGACGGTTTCACATGCCACCAACTCCACATTCACAGGCAACTTCAGCGCCACAGCCGTTTTCAGATAGCCCTCAATGCAAAGGCTCTAGACGCAAATATTGGTGTGAGAGCTAATTCAATCAAGGAAACACTGCATGTTGGTGAAGGGCATATTGAAGAAGGATCAGCCGAGTGGTTCTTGTGGGAGAACAACTCCATTTGGCTCACTAACTTCACACACCATCAGGCTTCCAAGCAGCTCTCAAGAAACTCAGTTTTCACACTCTATGCTTAGTGCCCTTTGAGTGCATTATCTAGGAATGAACCTGGTAGAGCATCCCACACAAACGAATGCTCCACATGCGGGTTTCACATGCCACCAACTCCACATTCTCAGGCAACTTCAGCGCCACAGCCGTTTTCAGATAGCCCTCAATGCAAAGGCGCTAGTCGCAAATATTGGTGTGAGAGCTAATTCAATCAAGGAAACACTGCATGTTGGTGAAGGGCATATTGAAGAAGGATCAGCCGAGTGGTTCTTGTGGGAGAACAACTCCATTTGGCTCACTAAATTCACACACCACCAGGCTTCCAAGCAGCTTTCAAGGAAACTCAGTTTTCACACTCTATGCTTAGTGCCCTTTGACTGCATTATCTAGGAATGAACCTGGTAGAGCATCCCACACAAACGAATGCTCCACATGCGGTTTCACATGCCACCAACTCCACATTCACAGGCAACTTCAGCGCCACAGCCGTTTTCAGATAGCCCTCAATGCAAAGGCTCTAGACGCAAATATTGGTGTGAGAGCTAATTCAATCAAGGAAACACTGCATGTTGGTGAAGGGCATATTGAAGAAGGATCAGCCGAGTGGTTCTTGTGGGAGAACAACTCCATTTGGCTCACTAACTTCACACACCATCAGGCTTCCAAGCAGCTCTCAAGGAAACTCAGTTTTCACACTCTATGCTTAGTGCTCTTTCTGTGCCTAGGACTGAAATGAAGCTTGGTCAGCATCCCACACAAACGAATGCTCCACATGCGGGTTTCACATGCCACCAACTCCACATTCACAGGCAACTTCAGCGCCACAGCCGTTTTCAGATAGCCCTCAATGCAAAGGCTCTAGACGCAAATATTGGTGTGAGAGCTAATTCAATCAAGGAAACACTGCATGTTGGTGAAGGGCATATTGAAGAAGGATCAGCCGAGTGGTTCTTGTGGGAGAACAACTCCATTTGGCTCACTAACTTCACACACCATCAGGCTTCCAAGCAGCTCTCAAGGAAACTCAGTTTTCACACTCTATGCTTATTGCCCTTTGAGTGCATTATCTAGGAATGAACCTGTAGAGCATCCCACACAAACTAATGCTCACATGCGGGTTTCACATGCCACCAACTCCACATTCACAGGCAATTTCAGCGCCACAGCCGTTTTCAGATAGCCCTCAATGCAAAGGCGCTAGTCGCAATATTGGTGTGAGAGCTAATTCAATCAAGGAAACACTGCATGTTGGTGAAGGGCATATTGAAGAAGGATCAGCCGAGTGGTTCTTGTGGGAGAACAACTCCATTTGGCTCACTAACTTCACACACCATCAGTCTTCCAAGCAGCTCTCAAGGAAACTCAGTTTTCACACTCTATGGTTAGTGCCCTTTGTATGGCTAGGACTGAAATGAACCTGGTAGAGCATCCCACACAAACGAATGCTCCACATGCGGGTTTCACATGCCACCAACTCCACATTCACAGGCAACTTCAGCGCCACAGCCGTTTTCAGATAGCCCTCAATGCAAAGGCTCTAGACACAAATATTGGTGTGAGAGCTAATTCAATCAAGGAAACACTGCATGTTGGTGAAGGGCATATTGAAGAAGGATCAGCCGAGTGGTTCTTGTGGGAGAACAACTCCATTTGGCTCACTAACTTCACACACCATCAGGCTTCCAAGCAGCTCTCAAGGAAACTCAGTTTTCACACTCTATGCTTAGTGCCCTTTGTGTGCCTAGGACTGAAATGAAGCTTGGTCAGCATCCACACAAACGAATGCTCCACATGCGGGTTTCACATGCCACCAACTCCACATTCACAGGCAACTTCAGCGCCACAGCCGTTTTCAGATAGCCCTCAATGCAAAGGCTCTAGACGCAAATATTGGTGTGAGAGCTAATTCAATCAAGGAAACACTGCATGTTGGTGAAGGGCATATTGAAGAAGGATCAGCGAGTGGTTCTTGTGGAGAACAACTCCATTTGGCTCACTAACTTCACACACCATCAGGCTTCCAAGCAGCTCTCAAGGAAACTCAGTTTTCACACTCTATGCTTATTGCCCTTTGAGTGCATTATCTAGGAATGAACCTGGTAGAGCATCCCACACAAACTAATGCTCCACATGCGGGTTTCACATGCCACCAACTCCACATTCACAGGCAATTTCAGCGCCACAGCCGTTTTCAGATAGCCCTCAATGCAAAGGCGCTAGTCGCAAATATTGGGTGTGAGAGCTAATTCAATCAAGGAAACACTGCATGTTGGTGAAGGGCATATTGAAGAAGGATCAGCCGAGTGGTTCTTGTGGAGACAACTCCATTTGGCTCACTAACTTCACACACCATCAGTCTTCCAAGCAGCTCTCAAGGAAACTCAGTTTTCACACTCTATGGTTAGTGCCCTTTGTATGGCTAGGACTGAAATGAACCTGGTAGAGCATCCCACACAAACGAATGCTCCACATGCGGGTTTCACATGCCACCAACTCCACATTCACAGGCAACTTCAGCGCCACAGCCGTTTTCAGATAGCCTCAATGCAAAGGCTCTAGACACAAATATTGGTGTGAGAGCTAATTCAATCAAGGAAACACTGCATGTTGGTGAAGGGCATATTGAAGAAGGATCAGCCGGTGGTTCTTGTGGGAGAACAACTCCATTGGCTCACTAACTTCACACACCATCAGGCTTCCAAGCAGCTCTCAAGGAAACTCAGTTTTCACACTCTATGCTTAGTGCCCTTTGTGTGCCTAGGACTGAAATGAAGCTTGGTCAGCATCCCACACAAACGAATGCTCCACATGCGGGTTTCACATGCCACCAACTCCACATTCACAGGCAACTTCAGCGCCACAGCCGTTTTCAGATAGCCCTCAATGCAAAGGCTCTAGACGCAAATATTGGTGTGAGAGCTAATTCAATCAAGGAAACACTGCATGTTGGTGAAGGGCATATTGAAGAAGGATCAGCCGAGTGGTTCTTGTGGGAGAACAACTCCATTTGGCTCACTAACTTCACACACCATCAGGCTTCCAAGCAGCTCTCAAGGAAACTCAGTTTTCACACTCTATGTTTAGTGCCCTTTGAGTGCATTATCTAGGAATGAACCTGGTAGAGCATCCACACAAACGAATGCTCCACATGCGGTTTCACATGCACCAACTCCACATTCACAAGCAACTTCAGCGCCACAGCCGTTTTCAGATAGCCCTCAATGCAAAGGCTCTAGACGTATATATTGATGTGAGAGCTAATTCAATCAAGGAAACACTGCATGTTGGTGAAGGGCATATTGAAGAAGGATCAGCCGAGTGGTTCTTGTGGGAGAACAACTCCATTTGGCTCACTAACTTCACACACCATCAGGCTTCCAAGCAGCTCTCAAGGAAACTCAGTTTTCACACTCTATGCTTAGTGCTCTTTGTGTGCCTAGGACTGAAATGAAGCTTGGTCAGCATCCCACACAAACGAATGCTCCACATGCGGGTATCACATGCCACCAACTCCACATTCACAGGCAACTTCAGCGCCACAGCCGTTTTCAGATAGCCCTCAATGCAAAGGCTCTAGACGCAAATATTGGTGTGAGAGCTAATTCAATCAAGTAAACACTGCATGTTGGTGAAGGGCATATTGAAGAAGGATCAGCCGAGTGGTTCTTGTGGGAGAACAACTCCATTTGGCTCACTAACTTCACACACCATCAGGCTTCCAAGCAGCTCTCAAGGAAACTCAGTTTTCACACTCTATGCTTAGTGCTCTTTGTGTGCCTAGGACTGAAATGAAGCTTGGTCAGCATCCCACACAAACGAATGCTCCACATGCGGGTTTCACATGCCACCAACTCCACATTCACAGGCAACTTCAGTGCCACAGCCGTTTTCAGATAGCCCTCAATGCAAAGGCTGTAGACGCAAATATTGGTGTGAGAGCTAATTCAATCAAGGAAACACTGCATGTTGGTGAAGGGCATATTGAAGAAGGATCAGCCGAGTGGTTCTTGTGGGAGAACAACTCCATTTGGCTCACTAACTTCACACACCACCAGGCTTCCAAGCAGCTCTCAAGGAAACTCAGTTTTCACACTCTATGCTTAGTGCCCTTTGAGTGCATTATCTAGGAATGAACCTGGTAGAGCATCCCACACAAACGAATGCTCCACATGCGGGTTTCACATGCCACCAACTCCACATTCACAGGCAACTTCAGCGCCACAGCCGTTTTCAGATAGCCCTCAATGCAAAGGCTCTAGACGCAAATATTGGTGTGAGAGCTAATTCAATCAAGGAAACACTGCATGTTGGTGAAGGGCATATTGAAGAAGGATCAGCCGAGTGGTTCTTGTGGGAGAACAACTCCATTTGGCTCACTAACTTCACACACCATCAGGCTTCCAAGCAGCTCTCAAGCAAACTCAGTTTTCACACTCTATGCTAGTGCTCTTGTGTGCCTAGGACTGAAATGAAGCTTGGTCAGCATCCCACACAAACGAATGCTCCACATGCGGGTTTCACATGCCACCAACTCCACAATCACAGGCAACTTCAGCGCCACAGCCGTTTTCAGATAGCCCTCAATGCAAAGGCTCTAGACGCAAATATTGGTGTGAGAGCTAATTCAATCAAGGAAACACTGCATGTTGGTGAAGGGCATATTGAAGAAGGATCAGCCGAGTGGTTCTTGTGGAGAACAACTCCATTTGGCTCACTAACTTCACACACCATCAGGCTTCCAAGCAGCTCTCAAGGAAACTCAGTTTTCACACTCTATGCTTAGTGCCCTTTGAGTGCATTATCTAGGAATGAACCTGGTAGAGCATCCCACACAAACGAATGCTCCACATGCGGGTTTCACATGCCACCAACTCACATTCACAGGCAATTTCAGCGCCACAGCCGTTTTCAGATAGCCCTCAATGCAAAGGCGCTAGTCGCAAATATTGGTGTGAGAGCTAATTCAATCAAGGAAACACAGCATGTTGGTGAAGGGCATATTGAAGAAGGATCAGCGAGTGGTTCTTGTGGGAGAACAACTCCATTTGGCTCACTAACTTCACACACCATCAGGCTTCCAAGCAGCTCTCAAGGAAACTCAGTTTTCACACTCTATGCCTTAGTGCCCTTTGTATGGCTAGGACTGAAATGAACCTGGTAGAGCATCCCACACAACGAATGCTCCACATGCGGGTTTCACATGCCACCAACTCCACATTCACAGGCAACTTCAGCGCCACAGCCGTTTTCAGATAGCCCTCAATGCAAAGGCTTCTTAGGACGCAAATATTGGTGTGAGAGCTAATTCAATCAAGGAAACACTGCATGTTGGTGAAGGGCATATTGAAGAAGGATCAGCCGAGTGGTTCTTGTGGGAGAACAACTCCATTTGGCTCACTAACTTCACACACCATCAGGCTTCCAAGCAGCTCTCAAGGAAACTCAGTTTTCACACTCTATGCTTAGTGCTCTTTGTATGGCTAGGACTGAAATGAACCTGGTATAGCATCCCACACAAACGAATGCTCCACATGCGGGTTTCACATGCCACCAACTCCACATTCACAGGCAACTTCAGCGCCACAGCCGTTTTCAGATAGCCCTCAATGCAAGGCTCTAGACGCAAATATTGGTGTGAGAGCTAATTCAATCAAGGAAACACTGCATGTTGGTGAAGGGCATATTGAAGAAGGATCAGCCGAGTGGTTCTTGTGGGAGAACAACTCCATTTGGCTCACTAACTTCACACACCACCAGGCTTCCAAGCAGCTCTCAAGGAAACTCAGTTTTCACACTCTATGCTTAGTGCCCTTTGAGTGCATTATCTAAGAATGAACCTGGTAGAGCATCCACACAAACGAATGCTCCACATGCGGGTTTCACATGCCACCAACTCCACATTCACAGGCAACTTCAGCGCCACAGCCGTTTTCAGATAGCCCTCAATGCAAAGGCTCTAGACGCAAATATTGGTGTGAGAGCTAATTCAATCAAGGAAACACTGCATGTTGGTGAAGGCATATTGAAGAAGGATCAGCCGAGTGGTTCTTGTGGGAGAACAACTCCATTTGGCTCACTAACTTCACACACCATCAGGCTTCCAAGCAGCTCTCAAGGAAACTCAGTTTTCACACTCTATGCTTAGTGCTCTTTGGTGTGCCTAGACTGAAATGAAGCTTGGTCAGCATCCCACACAAACGAATGCTCCACATGCGGGTTTCACATGCCACCAACTCCACATTCACAGGCAACTTCAGCGGCACAGCCGTTTCAGATAGCCCTCAATGCAAAGGCTCTAGACGCAAATATTGGTGTGAGAGCTAATTCAATCAAGGAAACACTGCATGTTGGTGAAGGGCATATTGAAGAAGGATCAGCCGAGTGGTTCTTGTGGGAGAACAACTCCATTTGGCTCACTAACTTCACACACCATCAGGCTTCCAAGCAGCTCTCCAAGGAAACTCAGTTTTCACACTCTATGCTTAGTGCCCTTTGAGTGCATTATCTAGGAATGAACCTGGTAGAGCATCCCACACAAACGAATGCTCCACATGCGGGTTTCACATGCCACCAACTCCACATTCACAGGCAACTTCAGCGCCACAGCCGTTTTCAGATAGCCCTCAATGCAAAGGCTCTAGACGTAAATATTGATGTGAGAGCTAATTCAATCAAGGAAACACTGCATGTTGGTGAAGGGCATATTGAAGAAGGATCAGCCGAGTGGTTCTTGTGGGAGAACAACTCCATTTGGCTCACTAACTTCACACACCATCAGGCTTCCAAGCAGCTCTCAAGGAAACTCAGTTTTCACACTCTATGCTTAGTGCTCTTTGTGTGCCTAGGACTGAAATGAAGCTTGGTCAGCATCCCACACAAACGAATGCTCCACATGCGGGTATCACATGCCACCAACTCCACATTCACAGGCAACTTCAGCGCCACAGCCGTTTTCAGATAGCCCTCAATGCAAAGGCTGTAGACGCAAATATTGGTGTGAGAGCTAATTCAATCAAGGAAACACTGCATGTTGGTGAAGGGCATATTGAAGAAGGATCAGCCGAGTGGTTCTTGTGGGAGAACAACTCCATTTGGCTCACTAACTTCACACACCATCAGGCTTCCAAGCAGCTCTCAGAAAACTCAGTTTTCACACTCTATGCTTAGTGCTCTTTGTGTGCCTAGGACTGAAATGAAGCTTGGTCAGCATCCCACACAAACGAATGCTCCACATGCGGGTTTCACATGCCACCAACTCCACATTCACAGGCAACTTCAGTGCCACAGCCGTTTTCAGATAGCCCTCAATGCAAAGGCTCTAGACGCAAATATTGGTGTGAGAGCTAATTCAATCAAGGAAACACTGCATGTTGGTGAAGGGCATATTGAAGAAGGATCAGCCGAGTGGTTCTTGTGGGAGAACAACTCCATTTGGCTCACTAACTTCACACACCACCAGGCTTCCAAGCAGCTCTCAAGGAAACTCAGTTTTCACACTCTATGCTTAGTGCCCTTTGAGTGCATTATCTAAGAATGAACCTGGTAGAGCATCCCACACAAACGAATGCTCCACATGCGGGTTTCACATGCCACCAACTCCACATTCACAGGCAACTTCAGCGCACAGCCGTTTTCAGATAGCCCTCAATGCAAAGGCTCTAGACGCAAATATTGGTGTGAGAGCTAATTCAATCAAGGAAACACTGCATGTTGGTGAAGGGCATATTGAAGAAGGATCAGCCGAGTGGTTCTTGTGGGAGAACAACTCCATTTGGCTCACTAACTTCACACACCATCAGGCTTCCAAGCAGCTCTCAAGGAAACTCAGTTTTCACACTCTATGCTTAGTGCTCTTTGTGTGCCTAGGACTGAAATGAAGCTTGGTCAGCATCCCACACAAACGAATGCTCCACATGCGGGGTTTCACATGCCACCAACTCCACATTCACAGGCAACTTCAGTGCCACAGCCGTTTTCAGATAGCCTCAATGCAAAGGCTCTAGACGCAAATATTGGTGTGAGAGCTAATTCAATCAAGGAAACACTGCATGTTGGTGAAGGGCATATTGAAGAAGGATCAGCCGAGTGGTTCTTGTGGGAGAACAACTCCATTTGGCTCACTAACTTCACACACCACCAGGCTTCCAAGCAGCTCTCAAGGAAACTCAGTTTTCACACTCTATGCTTAGTGCCCTTTGAGTGCATTATCTAAGAATGAACCTGGTAGAGCATCCCACACAAACGAATGCTCCACATGCGGGTTTCACATGCCACCAACTCCACATTCACAGGCAACTTCAGCGCCACAGCCGTTTTCAGATAGCCCTCAATGCAAAGGCTCTAGACGCAAATATTGGTGTGAGAGCTAATTCAATCAAGGAAACACTGCATGTTGGTGAAGGGCATATTGAAGAAGGATCAGCCGAGTGGTTCTTGTGGGAGAACAACTCCATTGGCTCACTAACTTCACACACCATCAGGCTTCCAAGCAGCTCTCAAGGAAACTCAGTTTTCACACTCTATGCTTAGTGCTCTTTGTGTGCCTAGGACTGAAATGAAGCTTGGTCAGCATCCCACACAAACGAATGCTCAACATGCGGGTTTCACATGCCACCAACTCCACATTCACAGGCAACTTCAGCGCCACAACCGTTTTCAGATAGCCCTCAATGCAAAGGCTCTAGACGCAAATATTGGTGTGAGAGCTAATTCAATCAAGGAAACACTGCATGTTGGTGAAGGGCATATTGAAGAAGGATCAGCCGAGTGGTCTTGTGGAGAACAACTCCATTTGGA